>NC_065450.1:41449427-41751302 GCF_917563875.1 Diabrotica virgifera virgifera | reverse complement strand
TCTCAAAATGAAAACGTTAATATCCCCAGTTGTAACTAGTATCGAAATGAATTAGAATCGCTATACTCTGCGGCTGTCATGGCGGGGTCGAAATGAAATTGCGACTGTCGAAATGAATTAGAATCAGGCCCCAGGATGCAGCGCCCCTCCACTATCCACCTTTAAAATTCACCCTCCAAGCGATCATCTAGCATCCTGCAGTGCGGCATCGGCTTTAGTGTGCACGCGCTAGAGAGTCGCGGACTTGACAAAGCGAGACCGAGACGTGTTGAGATTCTCATCAAAGAATCAATCGAGTCCACGTCGGGACTGCGTCTTGTCCGCGACTCTCTAATGCAGTGGTTCTCAACCTTTTTGAGTCATGTACCACCTACAGTTATTTTTATTATTTTTAGTACCACCTATATTTTTAGATAGTATTATCAAGACTTACTAAGTACTATTATTTTAAATTTTTTTGTGTTTTGTGTACCACCGCAAATAATGATATGTACCACCAGTGGTACATGTACCACAGATTGAGAACCGCTGCTCTAATGCGTTCTGGCCTTAAAATCACTTGAATATAATACTAACGCTTTTGTTTATTTTTTTAGACGGACATCTCTAGCAACGTTTCACGACGCTAAGCATAGTGTAGTCGCAATGAGCCTTGACGAAACAAACAAAAGGCTGGTCACTGTTGGTCAAGACCGTCTAATAAAAGTATGGGATATATCGGCATTGCTTTGAACTTTAATTTAATTATTAAGTAAATAATATATTAAAATGTGATTGAACAATTCTTCTTTTTTGGTTAGATAACAAAAAATATCGCTATACTTTGTTAAAATCAAATGTTTACATTATTGTATAGGTTCTATAAAAAATTATATAAATGTATTATAATGATTATACTTTAGGTATTGTTTCTCATTTAATTCGTAATAAATTGTTTATGAGTACTATTATACATGACTGTCTTTATATCACCATCATCATTCAACCCGGATCTATCCACTGCTGGATATAGGTCTTCCTAAATATTCTCCATGATAGGATAGAAAGATATTACTCAAGATATACAGTGCGTCCATAAAGTAACGCATAAATTCATTATTTCGTAAACCGGACACTTTAAGGAAAAATCCCGAAACAGGTCGATTTTTATTTTTAAATTACAGTTTTTTGGCATACTTATCATACTAGTGACGTCGTCCATCTGGGCGTGATGACGTAATCGATTTTTTTTAAATGAGAGTAGGGGTCATGTAATAGCTCATTTGAAAGGGTATGTAATTCTCTATTCAATAATACAAACAATAATATAATTATTTATACAGGGTGTTCAAAAAATGTTTTTTTAAATTAAATTAATTGGTACAAAAAGATGAATGTATGTAATTTGTTTAATTCTAAATATATTTTATTGGTGCCAGAAAACATAAAAATGTTTTATTTAAAAAATAAACATTGATTTTCGCTTAAGCGTAATGTTAAACTTCCAAGAGGCAGGTGAGTTGCAGCTCTAACATTGAATTTAAGCGAAAAGCAATATTTATTATTTGTCAAATAAACATGTATTCCTGTTTTCTGACAAAAGTAAATAAATTTTGAATTAAATAAGTTACATACATTCTTCTTTTTGTCTCAATTAATTTAATTAAAAAAATTTTTTTGGGCACCCTGTATAACTAATTATGTTATTGTTTGTATTACTAAATAGAGAATTAAATACCCTTTCAAATGAGCTATCACATGACCCCTATTCTCATTTAAAAAAATCATCGATTACGTTATCAAGCCCAGATGGATGACGTCACTAGTATGATATATATGCCAAAAAATTGTAATTTAAAAATAAAAATCGACCTGTTTCGGAATTTTTCCTTAAAGTGTCCGGTTTACGAAATAATGAATTTATGCTTTACTTTATGGACGCACTGTATTAGGGAGCACAGGACAATGACGGCGTATGGAAAAGAGGAACAAATAAGAAAATAATGGAACTATAGAATAAACCAAGCATAGGTAATACAAAAAGTAGATGCACAAAAAAGATCACGTTAGATGGGACGTGCTTACAGGATGCCCACAAACAGACATGCAAAAATAACAGTAACGTATTAACGTAAAACAGATTGCATATTATTCAGGCGCAATTTATTTAATATTCCTTTAAACACAAAATTGAGTTACAAATTACGAAAATAATAACAAATGTAGAGTTTACAAAGTATTCAGAAACTGACAACGATATAGGTACTTTCTATTGTATATTAGTAATTTGGTAAAATTAAATCTTTAAAAAATTGGTAAAATTACGAAAGAAAAAAGGTTAAACTATAATGGAACTAATTTTTGCATTTTCAGTAGTAATAAATCCTTCTTCAGTAGTAATATGAATATATCATCATATACAATAGTATTTGATATTCTTTTTCTCATGATCATCTTTCAGTGCGTCACAGTTTTTCGATTTCTTTCTAACGCATTAAATTGTATGTGACAGAAAAAAAGGCACGTCCGTGATTACAGACATTTACAACATTTATTCTAGTTGTCGATAGATGGCGCCATAATAAAAAAAATAATTTTTTTTAATTAGATAATAATATTACAAATATAATCTGTATAATTTATAAGACTACAAATCAAAGAAAATACCATTTTATAAATGCAAGAAACACATTTGATTTGTTTTTATTCCAAATTGAAAATAAAATGTGACAACTGTCAGATTTAACTAAAATGTCATGTTAGAATAAATGTCATAAATGTGTATTATCAGGGACTTACCCTTTTTCCTATCATTTGTTACGCACTGAAAAATGCTCATGAAAAGGACAATAATATCATCTTCCTAAGGGATATTATAACATAGATATAACAAAACGTAGATTATGCCAGTAATAGACCGCTTTGTGCATCGAGGTCTAACGCCGACATAAGATTGAGTGGTCAAGCCATCTTTGTCTGTCATATGCGCGGGATAGCTTGGTTAAAAGAGATAGATAGATCACCGATCAACTGTCTCCATGCTGCTTCCGCGTTTCGTTTTTTTTGTCTACGTATTTTTTGTCTACGTCTACATGTCAATGTTCTTCTTCTTTTAGTTTCATGGCCTCCACCTCTTGGGTACTTGGCCAGGGAAGATAAAGTACAATAAAACAAAGGGGAAAGGCAGTTTTGTTTTAATTTGATTCAGAGTTGGACCACCATCTACAGATAGCTATTTCTGCATCTTTGCTTTATCAGTGTAGCTATGCAGTCCCAACTCTGAAACAAAAATCAAACAAGCCTACCTTTTAAGGGAAATCACCGCGATGCAGTAATTCCACCTTTGAGACGCAAAACAGCGACATCTCTGGTAAAACTAGGCGCTGTGTCTAGGTACACGCTAACGTGTACGCAAATAAAAAATTAGGTACACGCGAATTAAACTTCATCAAGCGAGTGACGTCATTATTTAGCGTGCGCGCAGTGACTTTATATTTTGGTACACGCTATTTTGATATGTTTGTGTTTGTTGTTTGTTTAATAGAAAATATTTTTATTAAGTGAAGGGGAAGGAAAGCAAAACTATTCAGATATTTCAAACTTAATTGTACTAAAACAATATGTATCTAAAAGTATATATTCAGGTTAGCAAAATAAATAGCTATTCGTTAACATGATATATACAAAATACTGCTAAAATAATTTTTATACGTAAGTTAATTATACCAGTTTATATTGGTGTTCATTTTTGCTGTGGTGTTTATTTTTATTTATACAGGGAGTTGAACTTGTTACGATTTTCATGTAAAATTGGTTTTAACTTTGTAAATACCCTGTATAACATAATAAACTTTTATATTTTTGTGATATGGAAGTTAAGAAGATTTCGAACATAAAATAAAATATAGGGTGTTGCATTTAAAAAACATAAGTTTCGTCTGCCACTATATTATCGAACGCCCTGTAACATTCTAACTAATTTTAGTAATTTTGTAATATGAAGCTCAAAGTTTGCTAAAATTTTGTTACTAACTTTTATTGTTATCTATTACTATAGCGAATCTACTGAGCTTTATCACACTAATCAATCACCCCGTATATTTTATCTTATTACTTCTGCTTCCCTTAATCACGAATTTTTGTCTCTTATCTCATTTATACTGTTTTAGAATGTTGTTAAACTCATTAAAAGAACTAAATAATTGTCCATACTCCATAGTTAATTAACAAAAAAAACACTAAACAAGTAAAAATAAGGAAACTCTTTACAAATTAATGTTAAAGTGTAAACATAATGCGATTAGACAAAATACAGATACTTAATACCACAGCATACATGCGGCTCAAATTAGCGTGTACCAAAAAACCCAGCCATAGTACACGCTAAATAATGACGTCACTGACTTGATGTCGTTTAAGCGTGTACCTAACTTTTTTATTTGCGTACACGTTAGCGTGTACCTAGACACAGCGAAAACTAGGAAGACGACGAAAAGACCGAGATGCAAAGTTAAATAAAACAATTAAAATAAAACAATAAACAATATTTTAAATCCAAGACTTTTCGTCGAAAGAAACTGCTTTCTGGTTACATCCTGAATCTCCCGCACGGAGACGACGAATATAGAAGAAAGTAGAAAGGGCAACGGTCACGTATCTACTCCCTTTTCGTCTAGGCAAAAGACAGTTTCGAGTACTCAAAAATCTGAGTAAAGAAGAACAACGGAAAAGACAGTTTTATAATCAGAGTTTGCAGACCAAAACAATTTTCAACTCATCCTGGCTGTTAGCGCTTATGGTACAAGGCAGCAAAACAACTGTCACTTTACAATCCTACCAAAATTGACAAATTAAAACATATGTAATCACTCCGTCTAGTAATTTGAAATAAAACAGTAGTTTATTAATCCATTCAATTTAACCTTTTTATAAAGTAATTTGTTATTTTGTAAATGTTAACAACACAAGAAAGAGATTTCAAGAATAAAACTCGGAGAGTGCCTGTTTTGTTATGTTGGTATAATGAATTGCAAATTTAAAAAATTAGTTGCCGCCGTCAATCTTCAGGTTGTTAAACTTAAAATATTTGTTGAATGTTTTGTGTCTATTTGATTAAAATTATTATGATACTCAAATATTTTTATTAATTTTTATTTTATCAAAAGTGCAGCGATTGTTATCTTCGTTATTTCTCTTCAGGACCAATAAAGAATTTTACAGAAAACTTAACCTTAAAAAATTAGACGCTGTCAAACAAGAATTAGGAAAAGATTTGATTATAATTTGGAAGAAAATGGTTATTTCATAGCAATAAACATCAACAAGTATAATGTGGCCTTTGCTACTTGATATGACTAAAGAAGAATCGGTCCAAAACTTAAGAAACTTGGGTAAACAATTTAATTTTAATAAATTACTATTTTAATCAACTTTCAAGTCTAACAGACCTTTCACACTAGATATATGTATGTCATAAAAATAAATGAAGGATGAAATAGGAAGTGAATCAGTTATTACTTCTTATTACAGTCTACATCAGGGACTATTTACATCTGTTCCTTTTTCCCTACCCTCAAGTATTTTCTATATTGACATTCAACATACTTCTTGACCTATTGTTCTCACAAGAACAATAAAGGTTATGGCATTTGTAGTTGAGAATTCAATATTTGATTGGCTACATTATAAATTTTTCAATATTGTTTATATCTATACTGCAGTCCTCAATTAAAACGCTGTATCTGCAAGAAAATTGAAAATTGAGTTTTTGCTATATGTGGTTTCCTTGTGACATTATTTATGCTTCTGCAATGTCTGAAAGCTGTATCATTTTATTTAGTACCAAAATAGACCAATTGGAATATGCTGTATGTGCGTATTAGAATCCTGAGAAAAAACTTTGACAGCCGATTTCTCGGTTTTAAGTTGGCTGCACATACCACGTTTTATTTGAGGATGGCAGTATATCCAGGGTTTCACATATGCTGTTTAATTTGCTATCTATGATTCATGTTGCCCATTTCTTTATTTCATCCAATTACGGCTTGAGTTCTTAAACACTATGATTTTTGTTACAACTATAGTCTGGTCTCCATTTTCCACACATATACCTATGTCCATTTGTGGTTTCGCTATGTTGTTTTTGTGATTCATATATCTGGACCTGGAAGGTAAACTAACTACAATATATCATTTCAAGCAACTGTGCAGTAGAGCACTTTGAATGTAATAATCTGATGTATAATTATTCAAAGGACAACATGACCATATTTTATGGATAATAATATATGTAATTAATTTGTATAATCCAACTAATAAATTAAGTGGCTTAAAGAAACTGATTCAAAACAACACCATGTTGACATGCTCCTAGGTCCTGATATGTAATTTATTTCTACAAATTTACCTTCTTATATTCAGGTTTTTCTTGTTTTTTAACTAATCAATTTTATATAAGTTTGATGTCACATTTATAACTTATTCAATCACTTTATGCAATATCTACATGTTTAACACGTGATGGACAGAAGGTCTGTAGATAGTGTAATTTCCATTGATGTAATGTGACCAATGAACTGTCAATACGGATGGAATGGCCCCGTCCCATTCAAATAGTGAAGCAAGATTGACACCAACATACAAGAGAGAGGTCCTGAGAGAGACAGAAAAGAATCAGGTAAAATTTGACAGGCCATATAATATATCAACTTAAATCGGGGAAATTGATCTCATATTTTTTTTAACTTGATATCAGGGCTGATAGGCAGTATTTAAAAATTAAGTTAAGTTAATAAAGTTAAAAAAATATGAGGTCTATTTTCCCGATTTAAGTTGACATAGGCAACTGAAATTACATGGCCTGTCAAATTTTACCTGAAAAATTCTCTGTCTCTCTAGGACCTCTCTCTTGTATGTTGGCTGCATTAATTTTCTTCATGCCTATTCCATCAGTATTGACAGTTCGTTGAATGTGACACAACATCTATAGATGGCATTTTTAAAATAACGAGTTGTGACAAAAAATTGGTAGACCTTGGCTTTCAGATATAAATATTATACTAACACACAACATCCATGGTCGCCGTCCACATGTTTACTTACTTACTTACTTATTCCTCTTCACTCCATGCGGAGCATAGGGCGTCAACTGCCTGCCTCCATTCTGTCATATCCTTTGCACTGATTTTTATTTCTGCCCAGGTTTTCCCAATAGCATTAATTTCTTTCTCAATACTTATTTTCCATGTTTCTACCGGTCTACCTAGTCTTCTCTTTCCATGTGGTGTGTATTCTAGGGCTTGCCTCGCTATGTCTGTGTCAGGTCTCCTTAGTGTGTGCCCCATCCAACTCCATTTCCCTTTACATATTGTCTTAGATATAGGTTCCTGGTTAGTTATTGTCCACAACTCTTGGTTTGATATGAGGTTTGGCCAGTAAATGTTAAGAATCTTCCTGAGCCATTTATTTATGAACATCTGCATCTGTCCAATACATTTTTTGACACTTTAAAAGTTTCTGCTCCATATAGTAGCACAGTCTTCACATTGCTGTTGAATAATCTTCTCTTTGTTTTACTTGTCATCTGATGTGAAGAGCACATTTTCATTAGCATATTGAATGTGTTTTGAGCTATTCCTATTTCCCGTTTTACGTCCTCCTCTGTCCCTCCTTTGTTGTTCAAAATACTACCCAAGTACATAGTAAAATTTCTCTACCGTTTCTAAGTCCGTGCCTCCCAGTGATATTCCCATTTCTCTTGGTATATTTATTTTCATTATCTTAGTTCTTCTGACGTTTATGTTAAGTCCGACCTTCTTCCCTGCCATGTTTATAAGAAATGTTAAAACACTCATTGTTTCCATAAACTAGAAGCGCTTAAAGAAATTCTGCAATTTCCCTATTCTACTTTTTAAAACACATATCGACGACTGAAAGGCAAAAATTACCAAGCAACATTTGGCTAACTTTACACTAGAGCAGTTTAAAGTTTGAAATTTTGAAAAAAAAATCATAAAATATGATTTAGTGGTTTTATTGTCATAATTCCAACGAACTTTAAACGCAGTTTAGATACTTTATAAACTACTCCTTGTAGACTATGTATTTTTTTAATAGTTTATGAAATAGTGTCAGTTAGTAATATTTTCTGCTAAATCGCAACCAGGAAAAAGTTATCAACTGACTATATTTTTTTACCTTCACCTGGAAAAAAATACTGAAGGTGACTGATTTTTATTATCGGAACTGGTAAAATTGACCAAACCTGATCAATTTTTGACTGTATTTTAAGAAATATAACCATTCATGTTTTGTAACAGGTAAAATGGTTGAACTAGAAAACTAAAAAATATAATTTACAGTAATTATCATATTAATAACAGGCCTTACTTTGAATCATCTCGTCTTTATCCATACGACATGCATGATCAGTGAAATGTATAAATTTCTTATTTAAAATAATATTTCATATATGTACTGATTTCTTGGCATACTGCAACACTACTTACCAAAAGTAAATCTTTGGTAGATGCTCCTGCGCTTGCCAAAGCTAGGTTTAGTATATTAAATATTCCACAATTAGGAGCACACTGACCGATATTCCGTTATTAACTACAAATCAAACTATGATTTGGAGGCATTCTCAACGGCGGAACAGGTTATGTGCAATAATGATAAGCTTCCCTTTAAAATTTCTTTTTTAAAGAAATAAATCTAAGCAACAAAAACATTAAAAAACGGCAGGTAAATTATTACCAAGCGACAAATTCCACCTATTTTAGGTAGAAAGAAAGAACTATTTATCTTGTTTAAGAAAGTTACATCTAGATATAATTAACTAAACAAAAAATAGTATTTAATTAAGGTGCGAAAAAAAGTAATAAATGATAAAAAAAGAATGTGTGTGTACGTGTGTTTCAACGAAATTAATATACTTTAAACAGTTTATTTATATTTTATTTAAATAATAAACTAATTTTATACTTACTACTTCTCAAAATTTTTTATTAAAACAGTGCCAAAAATTAAAATAATAAAAAAATAAAACACACACAAACAAACACATTGAAAAATGCCACAAATGATTTCTGGACAATGTAGGACAAAATTTTAACTAAATACGTATTTTCTGAAAAAAAAATATATAATAAACTTACAATCATAAAATGTATACAAAAAATAAAAGTTCCCATTGGGGTTCGAACCCGCTTATCAGCGCAGTTAGTATTGAACTTCATTCACCTTAAACTTTTACCCACGGAGACGATGTGTCATCATGTGCGAAGATTAACTAACTAAACGGATTAAACTTTTGACGGTTCTGAATTTAACCAAATTATTTTGCTTTTGAATTGAAATTATTTGGAATTGAAAGAAATATTAGAATACAACAAAACATAGAGTAAGAAAACAATATATTAGGTGAATATTGATAGAAATTTTGATGGTAATCAAATTATGTAAATCAAAGCATTACATACGTACTATTTTAGTAGGTTCTTTTTAAATTTTCCAAATAGGTAGGTCCTACCTACAGTCCGTCTAATTTACTTACCGTTGCACGTCATTATCTACGCCAGAGATCTAAGTTGACATAATTGCCAAAGTATAAAAAATTCCTGAATCCATTTTAAATCAAATAGATTACATAATTGTTCTAAACGTGGATTAGGTATACAACAAAACAAATTAATATTCAATGTAAATAAGTAAAAACTTAAGAAATAGAGAACAAGAATTAAGTTATAATTTTTTAAGATTTTCAGTGCGAGCGTTTTTGCACTGCATTGTTAATAATTAAAAAACGGCTCCGAACTCTTGGCATGAAGCCGGTAGGTTTCTTTGTATATGTCTACATAGTCTACAATAACAACTAAAAATGTTGTCAGATACCTCGATTATTCCAAGTCGTGATAAAATTAGGTGAAATTTATATTTTTATAGTAGATAATGTTTTTATAGTAAAGTAAATAATAAAAACAGTAAATATAATAAAACAGATACTTATAGTAAAGAATATAAACAAATATGAAGTGTCATCACTGCAACTGTCAAATAAATGTTACCAATTTATTCTAAAATGTCACCTTCGTTCGATTACAGTTACAGTGTGATTCGAGTAAATGTGCTTCATAAAAACGCTTTATAATCCATTTATATAAATTAAATGAAACATATTATTGTGTATTTCTTTAGGTTAACATTAATAGAAATCTTCAAATATTATTTCTACGCGTATATAATAAAATATGTCTAGTGGCTGTAATTCCAGTGTATCCGGCAACGTGATTCTAAGAAAGAACACACCTACCGCCTAAATATTTCGTGTTGGTATCATGCGACGTCAAAGGCTATGACGCGGATGACGTGCAACGGTTAGTAAATTAGATGAAGTATATGAAATTTTTTATTAGGATACTGAAACATCTACAATTATTACGTACCTGTCGCTTTTAAAAACTTTTTAAAAAAGTCACTACAATATTATAAACTTGCATTTTTCTCTGCCATCACAACAATAAAAACTAATATACACAACATTAATTTGTTTATCCAAAATCTCCATATTGAACAATTATTGACAGATGATTTTAACACCCAATCAGATCCCGTATAACGTTTATACCATACTGTCTGTGTGCGCATGCGCGCATAATTATGAAATTTTACTCTCAATCGCGCCTAAAGAAGTATAACTTCAAAAATATTTTTGGATAGGGAAAAATTTCTTAAGCATTTTAAAAACTCTAGATATTGTTTGTAAAAAATCACTAAGCGCTCAAACATTTAAAATACAATCTAACAAAAATTAACTAACTGTAAAGGATTAAAATGGGATAGGTACCAAATGAAAGTTGTTCTTAAATTTACAAAATTCTAGTTGCTTGGTCGCCGAAAATTGTTAAAAATGTCAATTATTTTAAATTACCAAGCGACAAAAAATTCATCTTAGCCACATGAGGATACAACCAATCGACGCAGAAAAATTTTCTGATTGCAGTGATATACAGTGAGCACATAAAGGTTGGAATAAATTCATTTTCTCGAGAACGGACGATTTTGGAAAAAAATCCCGAAACAGGTCAATTTTTATTTTTAAATTAGGACTTTTTGGCATATATATCATATTAGTTACGTCACCCATCTGGGCGTGATGATGTCATCGATGATTTTTTTAAATGAGAATAGTGGTCGTGTGATAGCTCATTTGAAAGATAATTCCATTCTCTATTCAGTAGTGTAAACATTTACATGATTATTTATACAGGGTGTCCAAAAAAAGTTTTTTTTAATTAAATTTATTGACATAAAAAGAAGAATGTATGTAATTTATTTAATTCAAAATAGATTTTACTGCTCTCAGAAAACAGAAACAAAAATGTTTATTTAACAAATAAATATTGTTTTTTGCTTAAGAGGGGGATTTACCTTGTAAATATCAGTATTTGAAACGCTTCCGTAGTCCCCCACTTTTAAAACTTATTTTTAACTTTAGGATGACGAAAAAAATATGTAATGTAGGTAAAAGCCCAATCTGTGTTCCTATGGCGAGATTTTTTAAAAATTTTATTTAGTTTTTTCTAAAAAAATTGGTAAAATATCGGTTTTTTACCCATTTTTCTCAATTTTTTTTAAGGAAACATAAATAAAATTTTTAAAAACTCTCTCCACAGGAACACAGATTGGACTTTTACCTACATTACATAATTTTTTTCGTGAGCCTAAAATCAAAAATAAGCTTTAAAAATGGGGGACTACGAACTCTTTGCAATCCAATATTTTGCTTCTATAAAGTGGCTCCGCCGATTGGAAAGTAAAGGAACTAATATTTTTTAAAGATAATAAACTCATTCACAGATGTTTGCATTTTACCGGGGAACGATGAAAAATACTTTTTAATTTTTGCCTTTATTTCTATATATCGTTGGTACCTTCATAAGTAATTTTTGTGTTCTCTTTATATAAAATATTTGTATCGCTACGTATATTTGTATCTTATTTAGTTATTAAAATCTGACACTAGTTTTCAAGTTAAAATATTAGCAAATATTCTAATATATAAAAAAGAATTAGTAATTCAATGCAAAAAATAAAATAATTATTAGGAATCACATTTTAATAAATCAAATTAACTAAAAACTAAAATTGTTGTTTTTCTGGTGTTGATTTCAAGATTATTTTTTATTGCATTAAATTGGCAATAAAAATAGCTTCAAATGAGGAATCACACTTTGAATTTTGTAAGTAACTATTATTTTTCCCTGTAGAATAAAATATTTGCATCTATTAGGTTTAGTGTCTGACAGTGGTATTTTTGGTATTACAATAGGTCTGTTCCAACCAACAGTCAAACTAGTCAGAAATAGTCAGCAAACAGTTGGCCAGTGCGAGAACATAATGCAGTCATAAGGTCGACTATTCGCTGATAGTTTCTGACTGGTTTGACCGCTAGTTGGAACAAGCCTCATAAAAACATCTGCAAGGGATTAAGTATTAATAATATAAACAATCAGCAGGTAGGTACCGAAGGTAATTATATCATTATCTTTCCTATATTTGAGCAGTAGTGTCGTGTATTTTTCGGACTTATCTTTGTATTTTTGAGTTTTCGAGTGTTATTTTGATATTTTTACGATGCCTCTTCGAAAAAGTGCCCAAAAACGATTGTGGATGTCGTCTAAAAGAGTATCAACGCGATCCCTAAATCGCAAGCGTCAGAAGACATTGAAAGTAAGTGAGAAAAAAGAAAGTAGCGAATAAATTCATATATTACTCAGGTTGTTTCATAAAGAGTTGACTAACTTTAGAGCTATTAGCAACGTAACTATATGTATACAGTGTGTCCCAAAAGTGTGAAATAAATTCATTATTTTCTAAACTATAAATATTTTCGGGAAACATTATATACCTATAACAATTTAGTAGATAATTGAAATACCCTTCAAACGAGGTAAAGTAATCTTCTTCGCAACTGTGCCAGAAAACGTAATTTTAAGAATTGAAATCAACCTGTTTCAGGTTTTTTGAAAATATTTTCAGTTTATGAAATAATGAAGTTATTCCACACATTCAGGTCACACTGCATAGAACAGTGGTGACAATGGATATCTAGTGAGATATTTCAGATTTTATTGGTTTTCGAAGGGACTATTTTAATTAATATAGGTAATTATTAATAATCACAGTTGAATTGCTTATTTGTTGCAAAATTTAAAGGAAACCCAAAGTTTTTTTATTAGACAAAAAGTAATTGGTAGGTACAATACATTCATTTAATTTTTTCTTGTAGTTTTAAAAATAGAAATTATACCCAGGTTTAGCTTTGCAGAGTTAGTCAGGTCTTTACAAAGTACCATATAAAACAAAATGGACACAATGAAACGCCCTATATAAAATTTATGCGATTGTAAAAATCTTATTGTCTATGAAAATGAATTCTATCAAAGTAAAATGGAGAAATTATTGATACAAAATAAGGTTATTTCAGGATAGAGCTTCAACATCTGGACAATTACAACTTCTAGAAGTTGAGGACGATTTGAATTTGCAACATAATAATATGGCAAGTTCTACTCCTGCTATTGAGAATTATACCGAAGAAAGCAATAATTTTATTGATGTAGATAATGTAGACAATATTTATAATAGTTCAGTAGACAATTATATGGTAGAAGCAGTTTTACGTGGTGTACAATCTCTGAGTGAAAATAAAGTTGATTTTGATAATTCTCAACTCCGACATGAAGAAAATTCAAATAGCGGAGCAAACCTTTTTGAGAATTCAAATAGTGGAACAGACCTTTGTGACAATTCAAATAATGGAACAGACCTTTGTGACATTTCAAATTATGTAAACAAACAACTCAAACAAGTAGTAGTTTCTAATGTTAGTGAAAATATGGACGCTAGTGATACTTTTAATTCCGAACTTGGTCAACTTACAGTTTCTAAAAATGTGAAGAAAAATGAAAAAGTAGACTCTGACTCAAAAATAAACCTCGAAGGACGCAGAATAGTTGATATTCAATATTTTTTAGATTCCCTGATTTTAATATCAAACCATGCGCCTCACTTTGGATGTTCTCTTCAAAATTTAAAGGTAACAAAAGAAACAAGATTTGGATTAGCATCTAAAATAACATTTAAATGTAATATGTGTCTTTCTACTGAGACTGTGACAACAGTGGAAGATTTCGAAGAAATCAATAAAAGTGCTGTCTTTGGCATTACTAACGTTGGGTCAGGATATGCACATTTAAATGAATTCAATTCTTCTTTAAATATACCAACATTATCCTCTAAAACATATAACAAGATACAGGATAACTTATCGGACCTTTGGGAAGAAGCGGCCCTAGAAGAAATGGCAAAAGCTGCCAACGAAGAAAAAAGATTAGCAATAGAATGCGGCGAACTAAGTAAAGACGGTATCCCTTTAGTTACAGTCGTTTGTGATGGTGTTTGGGCTAAAAGGTCATACAGAATGAACTATAATTCATTTAGTGGGGCTGCTGCAATTGTGGGTTTCAAAACAAAAAAAGTACTATTTTTAACAGTGAGAAATAAATTTTGCATCATCTGCAAAAAATATTCCACTGATACACCACAAATAATTGTTACAAAAATTGGAACGGTTCCTCAAGTGCTATGGAAGCTAACATTATTGCTGAAGGATTTATTAAGAGTATTGAAATGTATGGATTAATTTTTAATAAAATGGTTGCCGATGGAGATAGCAGCTGCTATGATGCTATATTGCAAAAGGATCCATATAAAAATTTTGATATTTCTGTTCAGAAGGTGCAGTGCCGAAATCACTTGCTGAGAAATTATCTCAGAAAAATAAGAGGCCTGACTCAACAAAAGGATTCTGGGCCTTTGCAACTCCGAAAAGAAGTGACGGTAAGATTGTTTTTTTCTTAACTTTCAAGTTATATTTTTTTTGTAAAGGGCTTTCAGGACATTTTTGATTACAGAAAATAAGCATTTTTCGGTCTTGTGACATGTAAGATTTAGGATACTTAACCTTTTAGTCAGCTTTTGACTTATAACGACCTTTCTTTTAAACAACCTACATTTAGAATTCACAGACATTCTGTTCAATAAGTTATATCACAAATATTTTCTTTATTTATTCAGTTATTTCGGTTACGTTTACGTACCTTCTAACTTTGTTTTTCAAAATCAGATGTGTTTGTGTTCTATCAACTTGACAACTAATAGTACCTAATGTGTAAACATTGTATACAGGGTGTTTGGTAAAGAATGGGCCATAGCTTAACCTCAGGTTCCTGAGGTTAAAATAGGCCGATTTAAGCTAACCTACCTTAGTACAAAGTTTATAATAACCGAGATACAGGGTGTCAAAGTTAAACGTTTTTTTTTATTTATTATTGAATATTTCCTGACAGGCATGAGATATCAACACGAAATTTGGTATGTGGGGGTTTTTTGGGACGAGAAAACTAAATTCCCTACCAAAAATTATGTGTTGCCCAGAGGGCGCCACATAAGCTTTTCAACACTCATTTATTACGTTCAATTTTTTTAACCCTCACTCTGTATAATTTTGACATTAAAATTTTTATTCACCTATTAGTTTTACTTAAAAAAGGTATACTTCTTTTATCTCCCTAAACTCAACCGTTTTCGAGATAAACGCATTTTAAATCTGCGATACACCATCATTTTTAGCATAATATCATTGTAGTTACCCCCGAAAAATAACTTAAAACCATAAAAATTTCCAAAAATGTATCGCAAATTTCTTAAATGGAATTTGCGATGCAATCACATTAATTTGAGAACTGGCACAATTTTTATAGTTTTAAGTTATTTTTCGGGTGTACCTAACTACAATAATATGCTAAAAATGATGGTGTATCGCAGATTTAAAATGCATTTATCTCGAAAACCGTTGAGTTTAGGGAGATGAAAGAAGTATACCTTTTTTAAGTAAAACTAATAGAAGAATAAAAATTTTAATGTCAAAATTATACAGAGTGAGGGATAAAAAAAATTTAACGTAATAAATGAGTGCTGAAAGGCGTATGTGGCGCCCTCTGGGCAATGCATAATTTTTGGTACGGAATTTAGTTTTCTCGACCCAACAAACCCCCATATACCAAATTTCATGTTGTTATCTCATACCTGTCAGGAAATATTCAATAATAAATAAAAAAAATTTAACTTTGACACCCTGTATCTCGGTTATTATAAACTTTGTACTAAGGTAAGTTAGCTTAAATCAGCCTATTTTAACCTCAGAAACCTGAGGTTAAGCTATGGCCCATTCTTTACCAAACACCCTTTATAATGTATTTTATTTCAATTTTTAGTATGAAATTATAAATCAACAGTATGAAATTATAAATAAATCAATTACCTACGTTACACGTCCATGAAGTGATAATTAAAGTAGGTACTCGTTTAGATGTTCTTGACTCGGCTCCTTGATCGCATATAAGATCTACTCGTATCAGTTCGCATATAAGATCAATTAATGAAAACCACAATTGGTATTATCAAATTCAAGGTCAATTGCATGTTACAAAAATGGATTTTTGCTACCTTTGCGTTTGGACTCCAAAAGGAATAAAAATAGAAAAGAATCCAAGAAACCAGGTATTTTGGACCCAAAAAATGGAAGAAAAAATAAAAATATTTTATTTGGAGTATGTTTTGCCTGAAATTGTTGACAGCAGGGTTAACAGGTGAATGGCAATTAGAGATAAAGATAATATTAAATAAAGTGTTATTTTTACTGAATGATTTTTTATTTTTATACCCAAGATGGTCAAAAGGGACATGTAAGTCGTTTTTTCTAATTTTGAATTTTTAGGACATAAAAACACAAAACTTTAAAAGAGTGTGATTTTCTAAATTCTGTCTTATTGATAGTACCTAATAATTAAAAAAAATAACTTTGTCTTGCCATTACATATTGGTACGTCCTGTAATTTTCAAAATAATTCAACTTTTATCTCTGACTGTTAAGATGACAGAGATTTTAAATTTTGTCATAGATAGATTACTGTGTATATTTTTCCTGTAAGATTTTTTATAAAAGGCAATAATCCGAAACAATATCTCAATATAAAATCATTTAAGAGGGGAATTTACCTTGTAAATATCAGTATTTGAAACGCTTTCGTAGTCCCGCACTTTTAAAACTTATTTTTAACTTTGGGATGACGAAAAAAATATGTAATGTAGGTAAAAGCCCAATTTGTGTTCCTATGGAGAGATTTTTTAAAAATTTTATTTAGTTTTTTCTAAAAAAATTGGTAAAATGCCGGTTTTTTACCCATTTTTCTCAATTTTTTTTAAGGAAACCTAAGTAAAATTTTTGATAACTCTCTCCACAGGAACACAGATTGGACTTTTACCTACATTACATAATTTTTTCGTGAGCCTAAAATCAAAAATAAGCTTTAAAAATGCGGGACTACGAACTCTTTGCAATCCAATATTTTGCTTCTATAAAGTGGCTCCGCCGATTGGAAAGTACATGACAAGGTAATCCTTATTTCCTTATTATTGCAGACTGTGTAAAATAAGTCTTTAAACTTATTTCAAAGATTTCAAATCCCCTCGTATTTATTATACTTAGAGATAAGGGAGATTATTTTATTGTATGAAACGTAATTTATAGTATTTACGCTCCGCCTATCAGTAGCAAAATATCTACCTCCGCCTTTACCGAATCCCCGCAGGTCTTGCTCTTGATAAGGTAAATCCCCCACTTAAATTCAATATTAATGCAGCCACTCACCTGCCTCTCGACAGTTTGAACATTATTTTTAAGCGAAAAGCGATGATTATTTTTCAAATAAATATTGTTTTCTGTTTTCTGAGAGCATTAAAATGTATTTTGAATTAAATAAATTACATACATTCTTCTTTTTATGTCAATAAATTTAATTCAGAAAAAAATTTTTTTGGACACCCTGTATAAATAATTATGTTGATGTTTATACTACTGAGTAGAGAATTGAATTACCTTTCAAATGAGCTATCACACGACCCCTATTCTCATTTAAAAAAATCATCGATGACGTCATCACGCCCAGATAGATGACGTCACTAGTATGATATATATGCCAAAAAGTCGTAATTTAAAAATAAAAATTGACCTGTTTCAAGATTTTTTTCCAAAATTGTCCGTTCTCGAGAAAATGAATTTATTCCAACCATTACGTGCTCACTGTATATCGCCCAAATTTGCGTTTGGTAACTTTTGCCTTTCAACCGTCGTTTTAGTGTCACAACACTTGTCTCCAATTTGATGCACTGTAACATAATTTTCGTTGTTTATGTTTGACATTTTATTTAGACTTAAATCTATGTTATGTTGTGTGATTGATATTACTATAAAAATAAGCATGCTTTTATTTTACATTTATATAAAATACTAGCTTACTATTGCTTTCTTGATATTTTCAGAACTTGAAGCATACTCCCAGCTTGTTTCTGCTTTAAGAGCACAAGGCTACCCTAATCCAGATAAACTTAAATTATTAAAAGACACTGGTTATCTTTTAAATATTTCTTTGGATAGACATAAAGCTGAAGTAAGGAGAGCCATTAGTGATGAAAAACTAAATACAATTGCATATCAGTAAGTAATATGCTTGTCTTTTTAAGAAGACTTCTTCATTAGTGAACATTGGGTGATCAACCAAAAAGTGCCTGGTAAAATAGTTTTTTTTACTCATCTTTATAACTGTGCAGCATACATTGTAAGTCATCTTCACTTTGAGAGATTAGTATTGCATGGTCTGCGTATCAGATTATTTTAAGCTGTTTTTCTTCCATTTGGTAATCTTTTTTTGTTCCTACTTTTTTATTATTTCATCCATAATCAAGTTGAACAATAAAGGACTCAAGGAATACCTCTGTCTTATCTCACTGCTAGCTTCAATTGGGTCAGTTAGTTATCTTCTACTTTTACTTGTATTATGTTGTTCTGGTAGATGTTTTCAATCGTTCCTAGAGGTAACGTCCCTAGAGGTAACAAATGGATAACACCTTTTAATTTGACCCTGTCAAATGCTTTCTTAAGGTCCACGAAACATAAATATACCGGTTTGTTGTATTCATATGATTTCTTTTGAATTTGCCTTATTATAAACATAGCATCAGTGTATGATCTTCCCGACCTAGAACATTATTGTTCTTCTGCTAATGTTTAAATTTCTTTCATTTTGTTTGTTATTATTTTAGTGGTTAATTTTAATGTTATGTTTAATAAATTATTTTCTTTGTAACTCTCCGGGTCCAATTTGTCTTCTTTTTTGAAGAGAGGTATTAGGATGGTATTCTGTTTTGTTCTATTATTTTTTGTATTAGTTTTAATAGTAGTCAGATCTTGTCCTCCATACGTTAGGAGTTCGTTCGATATTCTGTCCTCTCCTGGAGATTTTCTATTTTTTAATTTTCTTCATGCTTCCTTTACCTCTCACTTCTCAATGTTTATTTCTTCGTTTGTCGCGACTTCAGGCTTTGGTGGTTCATTTTCTTCGCCTTTAGCAAATAGATAGCGGAAGTAGTCTGCACATGTTGAATCTGTTTTGAGAAACTCTGTCAGTGTTCCCTTTTTATTTGTCTGACTAAAGTTTTCGTTTCGTTTCTGATTAGTTTGTAATGGTTGTGTGCCTGCTGTGTTTGTTTTGTTCTGTATTATAAAAAAGCTTTCTTCTTTTCTTCTCATGTTATCTTCACTTCCTCTCTAAACCATGAGGTTTTCTTTTTTGATTTGTTAGTATGTATTCGTTACTTTCCTCTATCCAAGTGTTTCTGTTGCTGAGTTGATTATGTTATCTTTGAGTTTTGCCAGCTTTCCTCCATGTTATCTTTTTCTACTAATTCATTCTCAGCAGTGGCGGCTTGTCAGGGTTGGCAGTGTCGACCCACACATTTATGGACACATTATAGATTTTTTTAAATATTGAAGTTAATCAGAGTTGATGATATTCGTTCCTGTGAAATAAAAAAAATATCTGTGAGATAATACAGACTAAATTTTATTCATTGTTTTTAAAAGAATTCGATCGATCCGATACGTTAAGTGATCCCTGTGCGCTGTGCGTAAGAGACTTTTCAAATTAATGATCCTAGCCATGCACCCGATTGCGATTGTGTGAGTTTTTATAAGGCCCACTTCGGCAAGCCGTCCCCAGATTGACCATTTGCTTGTAATAAGAAGCTATGGAATATTAGCCGATAGGCAACCAATTATACATTCCCCGTATTTATTTGAATGGCAAGTACGGCAGATAACCAATCTGCCGAGCGGTGATCTGCAAATGGCAACAAGACACGTATGTACCTATTATAGACCAGGGCGCATCTGTAAAAATATTAGTACATTAATTTGGACGTTGAGAGGTGACTTATATTTGTTAGCAGAAATTGCTTAAAAATAACTCATATAATAATATTTGATTTATCCTCCCACTGAAAAAGGTCCGGAACATTGTTTAAATAATCAAAATGTCGAAAAATGAAGGAAAAATTCGATTTTTTTCTTCATTTTTTGATTATAACTTTAAAAGTATCCTTTTTCGAGAAAAGTTGCACTAACATAAAAGTTGCGTAATTAAATTTCCTACAATATAGGATTAGTTAAAAATTTTAAAAATTGTCACCCTTGTTGCACAATAGCAATAATTGCGAAAAAATCATAAAAAACAAGTATTCGCATTTTACGTTTTTCAACCTATTCAACAGAAAAACTATATCATATAATAAAACAATACTGTGAATTTCATTAAGATCGGTTCAATAGATTTTGCAAGATAAATTTTGCAATCCAGCTTTCGCAAAAAATTCATTTTTTCAAAATGTTGCAGAACTGAAAATAAAGCAGACAGCAAGTTGAATTTATTTTTACGTATTGGGACCGTGCAAGTTCGGAAAAGCGACACCTATTTCTACGCTCTGTACTTTTTTTCGCACTTTTGATTATATTGGCCAATCATATGTTCCTGGTTACTGGATAATTGTCAAGGCCATATTCCAAAAAAAATAATAAGAAGAAAATAACATACAAAAAATTGTATGTAGTAAATAAAATTACTTATTAAAATGCAGTACTGCAAGCAAAATAACATTAATTAAATTTACCTTTATATAATAATTGCATATCATATTAATATTGTGGAGCAATATATAATTTTTCTTCTTAAATGACAATAGGTATGAAATGTACGTCAATTTGACAATTTCAATTAACAATATGAATTATTTAAGAAAGTTGCAATATTTCTCCGCTATTCGCGCACGATCGTTTCGCGTATCCCTTCCAAGTACTTGCACACCGCGGACTGTACCTTTCTTCTATATGGGTGGTTCGCCAAAATAAGCGGCATATTGTGTAACTCGCTTTTTTCTTAAGTCCTTTACATACTGTGTTTCAAATTGTGTTGCCAAAGTTAAGTTATATAATAGATGAATGTACGCCACTTAACATTAATTAAAAAAAAAGTATTTTTACAAGCATTGTATGCAATTTTAATGTCAAAATATCAACTGCGAGGCTGTAACCCACCTTGGTTTTTGATCTGTTTTATAGTATTACACACTGAAAAGTTACAAAAGTGCAGATTATTTTATCAATAATTAATTAAAAACCCAATGTAATTTAAAACTGTCAAATTAATAATTCTCATTTTTAAAATTAAACCATAAAAATCTACTACTAAAAACTGTAACCAACTTTGTGCATCAACACCGAGGCCTCATGAAAATATATGAAAATTTAGGCCAAACTGCACTATACTGTATGGCAGGCAGCTTGACAAGAGAGGAACGCTTCAGTCTAACCCAAATTGTAGAAGAAAGTGGACGAACATAATGTCGTTAAGCGATAGAAAATTTTTCAACTTGTCTTAAGCTAAGCGTATGTTTTTATACAGTCAACACCGAAGCCTTCGTAAAAGCTTAATTTTGCTAATTTTTAATATGTTTTTCTTCTAAGTATGCGCTATAAAGTTTTTTTGACACACGATGAATAAATCAGAATTATTTTTAATATTTTGTAGAAAGTAGAATTAAAAATATATGAAATCATCAACACCGAAGCAATCAACTCCGAAGCCCACTCATGCCTCGGAGTTGACGAACGTGCCTCGGAGTTGTTTAAAGTGTGTGAATGGTCATTCTACTAAAAAAATACAATTTAAATTTAGTCTGATATAGGAAAAGGGTTACTGGGTAAGCTGTCAGGATGTTTCGGTCGGTTTGGTAATTATCTTCTTTTTATAGAAAATGGCTCGTATACACTGGAGTACGACGAAAAAATGAAGGCGAAAGCCCCCAAAATCGTTAAATAAAGATTTTATGAAAGAAAGTAATTTTTTATGCAGCTATGCTTATTTCTGTAAGAATATGTATACCATTTTGGGTAGTCTTCTCTAATGTTGATAAAAGAGAAATCTGCTGTCTATGTAGGCACATTATGTAAAAACATGGAGCTCATGTGTGGAAGCGGATAAAAAATAATTATGTTGACATGGAGAAAAGACAGAAGAATGTGCAGAAAGGAAATGCCAAGATTGTGCTCAGAATAAGATTAGATTTTTGAAGTTTAACGGAAAAGACACGGCTACATATTGGAAAGTTTTGTCAACACGAAGGCCGGTCTAAATCAACTCAGATGCAATTGATATTTTACCTATTTTTCATGTTTTTTTGTAGTACTTTATATCAAAATGGAAGTGTTTTGTATAGTTTTATTACATACCAGTTTTAATTTATTTGTTACGATCATAAATTTCAATTAACAGAGAATTAACGTCAACACCGTGGACACTTGTCAACTCCGAAGTCACAAAATTTCCGTTTTTCGGAAAATATTTAAAAATGATCTCTGCTGGTATCATGGGTAAGTTGAATAGCTCATTTTATAAAAAATATTTAAAAATTAACTATTTCTAAACCATGTTTTAAATTAAATTTCTCTACCTCGGAATTGCCGTCTATTTTGGCGAATCACCCATATGTAAAAAAAATAAACTTCTATCTGCTTTATTGTCAGTACTGCAACATTTTGAAAAAATTAATTTTTTTGCAAAAACTGGATTGCAAAATTTATTTTGCAAAATGTATTGAATCGATCATAATGAAATTTACAGTATTGTTTTATTCATAAAGGTTTTCTGGTTAAAATATGAAGGTCGTAAGTGTAGCATAAATAGTTGAAAAACGTAAAATGCGAATACTTATTTTTTATGTTTTTTTCGCAATTATTGCTGTTTTGCAACAAGGATGCCACTTTTTAAAATTATTAACCAATCCTATATTGTAGGAAATTTAATTACGCAACTTTTATGTCAGTGTAACTTTTCGCAGAAGTGAATACTTTGGAAGTTAAAATCAAAAAACGAAGAAAAAAATCGAAATTTTTTTTTCAATAATATAAAATTTTTTATAATAATACAATATTTTTTTAGTATTACAGGTCATACAGCATCTCGTGAAGATTGGGCAAAGGAAGGTCAAAGGCTTGTACCTCTTTTGACCAGAGAGGCTCCCCAAACTCTGTATTCATTAGTCGCCAATGATGCCTCAGAGAGCGCTAGTCAATGTAACAAATTACTTCCCCCACCAGCTAGCACGGAACGAAAACGACCAGTTGTTTCTCCTGTGACGGCGCTTGCAACTCCAGAGACTAGCAAAATTGTACCATTTATGAAACAAGAAGAGAACGTAAGTAAGAAACGAAAGTTAATGGTTCCGGAAAATGCAAATATCAATCAGAATGTGTTGGGTCCTAAATTATGTAGGATACAGCAAGTGTACAGGTGAGTTTACATGAGTAACATGTAACGTGAGTTACAAGTTAAAGTTTTCAAAGATAACAAAAGGTAAGATGATGAAAACTGACCTAAACTCGATTCGAATTCCATATAGGTCACCGTTTAGCATATATAGTGAAACTAACTTTCTGAAATTTTTAGCCCCCTAGGTGGTCATGTGACCCACCTAGAGCCTAATTAGGGTTTTTATGTTTTTATTTTTTTATCTCAGCCGCATCGAGAACTAGCGAAAAACTTTATATAAAACAGTTGTAAGCTTTAAAAAGTTCTATCCGAATTTTTTTTAATTTTTGGCGGGACATTTAAATTTTAGAACAATTTTAAAATTGTAAATGAGTATAAAAAAATAACTAAGACATTCGTTTTCACAAAAAAAATATATAACGTGTATTTTTGCATAATATTTCACCCTGAATTTTTTCAAATTTTTAAAATTGGTTAAACGCACCTTTAAAAATAAAAAACCGCATTTTTTCGGTTTTTTTTTTCGTTTTTTGATACAATTTTATACATATTTTTCAAAAAAGGTAACACCTTCACTAGAACAGGTAAAAAACTGAAAAATAATTGGGGTTTGCTTAATAAAAATGTTTTGTAATGCCATCCATTTTCAAGATACAAAAGAAGAAAACAAAATTTTACACATTTTTTACGATTTTGCCGAAACTACTGGCAACATTGTAATAAAATTTGGCGAGTTTTAAGAGGTACTTGTTGTGCATTTTTTGACATACAAGTAAGAATTTTATATTTATCATTGGCGCGCATACGGGTAATGGTCTGAACTTTTTAAAGAATGAAGATAGTACGCCACTGACGTATTTCAAATTAACAATCGTTTTTGAATTCCTCGTTGTGACAAATTGTGACAAAAAATCTATCTTCCTATTTTTTCATGCGGCGCGCCATTTTTATTCAAAAAATAAAACATCTTAACCCTTACAAAGTATTCGAACTTCTAGTAGTTTCTACATCTACATAAACTCATACATTCATTATAAAAACTAATTCGAATACTTTGGAAGGGTTAAGATATTTTATTTTCTGCAGTAAAACGGCGCGTCGTATGAAAAAATGAGAAGATAGTTTTTTTATTGCAAATTGAACGAGGAATTCAAAAATTATTGTTAATTTAAAATATGTCTGTGGCGTGCTATCTCTTTTTCTTTTAAAATTCAGACCATTAACCCTATGCGCGCCAATGATGAATATCAAATCCTTAATTGTATGTCAAAACATGCACAATAACTACCTCTTAAAATCCGCCAAGTTTTATTACAATATTGCCAGTAGTTTCGGCAAAATCGTAAGAAATGTGTAAAATTTTGTTTTCTTCAACGCCCTGTATCTTGAAAATGGATGGCGTTACAAAAAATTTTTATTAAGCAAACCCCAATTATTTTTCAGTTTTTTACCTATTCTAGTGACGGTGTTACCTTTTTTGAAAAACATGTATAAAATTGTATCAAAAAACGAAAAACACCGAAAAAATGCGGTTTTTTATTTTTAAGGGTGCGTTTCATTAATTTTATAAATTTGAAAAAATTCAGGGTGAAACATTATGCAAAAATACACGTTATATATTTTTTTCGTGAAAACGAATGTCTTAGTTATATTTTTATACTCATTTAAAATTTTAAAATCGTTCTAAAATTTAAATTTCCCGCCAAAAATTAAAAAAACAATTTTTTGGACAGAACTTTTTAAAGCTTACAACTTTTTTATTTAAAGTTTTTCGCTAGTTCTCGATGCGGCTGAGATAAAAAATAAAAACATAAAAACCCTAATTAGGCTCTAGGTGGGTCACATGACCACCTAGGGGGCTAAAAATTTCAGAAAGTGAGTTTCACTATATATGTTAAACGGTGACCTATATGGAATTCGAATCGAGTTGGGGGCAGTTTTCATCATCTTACCCGGCTAGGCCCTTTAAAAATGCTTTATAGTATAAGTGTAGAAATATAGTGAAGCATCGCACCTCGCCAGGCACCTTGCATCTTGTCACGCACCTTGTCACGCACCTTGCACGCACCTTGTCAGGCACCTCGTCAGGTACCTGTCAGCCATGGCGAGTATGCAATTTGTGGCCAGGTGCATGGCACTTTAATTAATTTTATTCATTTAGAATAGTTTTTGTTCGATAAGATTTTTCGTAATCTAAGTGTCCAGTCCGAACATGTCACCAACATAGAGGTAATCCACAGAATTGGAAAAGAGAAAGAAATAATTGTGAGAACTATAATTAAACAAAAAAACTTGAATATCTAGGCCACATATTGAGACACGATAAGTACTTTCTACTGCAATTGATTGTCCAGGGAAAAATAGACAGTAAGCGAGCGCCAGGCAGGAGAAGACACTTGTTGCTCCAAAATCTGCGAAAGTGGTTTGGGCTCACATGAGTCGAACTATTCAGAAGTGGTGTAAGCTAGATGAGAATTGCCATGTTAATAGCCAACGTTCCAACGGACAGGGCACTTGAAGAAGAAGAAGTGTCCAGACCGATGAAACCGTTCTACCAAACTTTCTAAAGTTTCTCTTCTTGGTTGTCGTCTATCAGGGAATTCTCTCCTATGGCGCTACAGCCCAAGTTGGGTCCTGGCCTCCCCTAGCATCAGCCTCTAAGTATCTCTGTCTCTGGCTGCTCTCCTCCAGTTGTCCATCCTCAATATCTCTTTAGCATCTGTTCTCACTTCGTCTATCCACCTCTTCCTTGGTCTTCCTTAGTTCCGCTAAGCGTTCTGCTACGTGTTCTGTTGTTATCCATTCTTATAAGGTGACATTTTAGTAAACAAAAGATTCCGAAACAGCTTTACATCTGTCAAGACTTATCCTGGAGCAGACTTAGAGACGGACCACGTTCCACTGGTGGGAGTATTTCGCGTCAAACTCAAAATAGTGCAGAAAAAGAAATCACAATCATACGACCTACGTATGCTAAAATACCCTGACACAAAAATGAGGGTCCAAGCCACGTTAAACGAGCAAGTGACTGCAATTAGAGACGCATCGAACGAAGAACAAATGATCAAACAGATGACCGAAATAGTTCAAAATGTAAAGGGTAGACACTTAAAGGCAGATAAATTAACCAAGAAGAAATCATGGATGACAGATGAGATCCTGAAACTAATGGACGAAAGAAGAAATGCCAAAAATGACCCCGACCCAGCATTTCCAGAGATTGCAGAGACATAAATTGCGACGTATACGCATGTCTGGTTGATTACGAGAAGGCGTTTGATCGAGTACAACACGCCAAGATGATGCAAATACTAAAACAAGCAGGAATTAACAACCAAGATCTGAAAATAATTAGAAACCTTTACTGGAATCAGACTGCAAACCTCAGAGTTGACGGTGAACTCACCGAATATGTCAAAATCAAGCGTGGAGTGAGGCAAGGCTGCATTTTGTCCCCCCTAATTTTCAATCTTTACTCTGAAAGAATATTTATCGAAGCTTTGCACGAAAGTGAAAAAGTTATTCCACTAAACGGGTACCGGCTAAATAATATCAGGTATGCAGATGACAACATAATATTTGCGGACAACCTAGAAGACCTACAAGTCCTCATGGACAAAATCACGTATTACAGTCAACAATACAGGACTCAATATAAACGTAAAGAAAACAAAGCTTATGATCGTCAGCAAGAAAAAGATAACAGAAGGTCAACTCTACATCAACCAAACCCCTGTAGAAAGAGTGAGGCACTACAACTACCTCGGCACCATAATAAATGAAGAATGGACCAACAACCAAGAGATAAAAGCGCGCATCGGAAAAGCTAGATCAATCTTCATCCGGATGTGGGCGTTTTTCAAGAGCCACAACCTTTTTCTTGGTATAAAAGTAAGAATGCTGAGATGTTACGTCTTCTCTGTCCTTTTTATGGTGTTGAATCATGGACCTTGAACGAGGATATGTGCCGAATATTCGAAGCATTTGAGATGTGTCTATATCGGAGAATTCTTAAAATCCCATGGACTGATCGGGTCACAAATGAGGAGGTTTTTAGAAGAATGGGGAAGAACCGAGAAGTACTAACCACCATCAAATCTCGAAAGTTGGAATACTTTGGACACATTATGCGAAATGAATCCATATATGCCTTCCTACAAGCCATCCTGCAAGGAAAAATATTTGGAAAGCGATGCACAGGAAGAAGAAGAACACCCTGGTTAAAGAACCATGATGATCGCCAACATTAGTCACGGATAGGCACATCAAGAAGAAGAAGAATAAGGTAACTTGCCCAACTCAATCTTTGTATTTTTACATAATTTGCTATAGAGGGTTCTCTGTATTATTGGTGTAGCTCGTGGTTGAACCTTATTCTCCATATACCATTGTCACAAATGGGTCCCTGTCAGTACGGGTGGCCCTGTACATTTGAAAATATTTTTAAATTGAGGCCATGAGAACCAGAGTGGCCTAACTGCTAAGAATATTACTTTACATAAACAAGGAAAATGATCAAAGGCTAACAATGCTGATTGTTTTAGTAATTTTATGTTGACAAAGAATCACTTCTATCAACGTAAGATTACCTAAACAATCGGACATTGTTAGCCTCTGATCATTTTTCTTGATTATGTAAAGTAATGTTCTTATCAGTTAAGCTCTGGTTCTCATGGCCTTAATTATCGTCCTATCTGTGCCCCAACTTTTACCTAAATAACTTTTTTTCGTATCTCCAACGGCAAATGAGTAATTGAACTTCCTCGCACTAATGTGCCAGTGTGTATACTTATTGATTTTTGTATATCGGTCATCAACTCTATTGTTGCTTAGGCATTAAGTCAAAATTTCTATGAAATCAAATGGCTTGACAAATGGAGACATTTGATGTGATAATCAGCCGTGTGATGGATGACCAAAGTTATCTTTAACGTTTGAGTTAAAGTTAAGATTACTCTCAGGTATAACGATGCCCATAACTATTTAGGTAAAATTCGGTGTGATGAATTCTTCACAGTTATGAGATATTTTTAGTTATTTTTTCAACAATATATATTACAAATAACATTTTTGAGGAACAAAGTTTGACGTAACAAAGAGAACCTTATGTAGAAATAGTACAAGTTGGAGTGAGCGCGAGAGATCGATCGGAACATGCTACAGGTTAGGTAGATGACCGTAAAAGTAAATACCCATCGTCGGCCACCGTCGATGACCGAACAGTGCCGAACAGCAAACAGCTGTTCGGGTTCGGGTTCGGTGGTGTTTCAAATGGTATATATAGAAACAGGGTTGCCAGATTGGTGTATTTTCCCACAATTTTGGGGTAATTTGAAAGCGTCTAGGAAAATTTTTTCAAAATTTCAAAACTTTCAACTTCAACTAAAAAAGACGCAAAAAAGCCGCAACAACAAAAACTTAACATACAGAAACTTAAGTCAGAAGAAACAAAAGAAAATTTGAAACGTGAAATCAACACAAATCTAGATAGAAACCCAGGAAATAATTGCAACGTAGAACAGCAGTGGCAATTCTTCAAAACCTCTATATTAGAGCCAAGTAAGAAAGTACTTACAACAACCAAATGTAAGAAAGAAGAATGGATCACGGAGGAAATTCTAGAATTGATGAATGAAAGAAGAAAAAACAAAACAAATAATAAGACCCGCTATAAACAGCTTCAAAACCAAATAAGAAGAAAAATTAGGGAGGCTAAAGAAACCTACTTCTCTGAAAAATGTAAAGAAATAGAAGAAGTTAAAAACAGATATGACAACTCAATCTACATAAAAAAGTCAAAGAACTAGCCGGAATAGGAAATAGAAGAACCTCAAATATATTGCTCGACAAAAACGGAAATATTATAATGGAGACAGAACGAAAACTACGACGATGGAAAAAGTACATCGAGGAACTATTTCATGACCAGAGAGAAGCTAGTACGTCCGTAGATAGCCAAACCGGAGACGTAGGCCCAGAGATAACTAAATCAGAGGTTAGTCAGGCAATAAACTCTATGAAAACTAATAAATCTGCTGGTCCAGATGAATTACCTAGCGAGCTGATAAAGTTGGTCAACGAGAAAAACCTGGACATAATAGTAGAACTGTTCAACGCTATCTATACTACGGGAATCATCCCTAGAGAAATGTTGACATCATCATTTGTGTGTTTGCCAAAAAAAGTGAATGCCAAAGAATGCAGTGACTACCGAACCATAAGCTTAATGTCACATACCTTGAAAATTCTGCTGAAAATTATCCACGCCAGAATACACTCTAAACTGGAGCTGGATATTAGTGACACTCAATATGGGTTCCGCAATGGTATGGGCACCAGAGAGGCATTATTCTCCTTCAACGTGCTGACACAGAGATGTTTGGATGTTAACCGTTCTCTTTAAGTCTGTTTTATAGACTACAATAAAGCGTTTGATAAAGTAAAACATGACCGACCGTATGGGCACCAGAGAGGCATTATTCTCCTTCAACGTGCTGACACAGAGATGTTTGGATGTTAACCGTTCTCTTTAAGTCTGTTTTATAGACTACAATAAAGCGTTTGATAAAGTAAAACATGACCGACTCATGGAAATTCTAAAAACTAAAAACCTAGATGAAAGAGATTTAAGACTAACAACACATCACTATTACAATCAGCGAGCAATAGTAAGAATAGAAAAATAAACATCTGAATAAATGGAAATAAAGAGAGGAGTCAGGCAAGGCTGCATACTATCACCTCTATTATTTAACGCTTATTCTGAAGAGGTAATGCGAGAAACTCTGGAAAATGAAACAGTCGGCATAAGAGTAAATGGAGTCTTAGTTAACAACATCAGATATGCAGATGATACAGTAATAATAGCCGATAGTTTACAAGACCTGCAAATACTCATGAGTAAAATAGTAAGGTGTAGTAGGGAGTACGGACACTCTCTCAATATCAAAAAGACGAAGTTTATGAAAATTAGTAAAAACAACCATAATACTAACGAAATCTTAATAGTAGAGGGCCAGCAGATCGAAAGAGTAAAAAATTACACTTATCTAGGAACACTTATAACCGAAAATAATGACTACTCTTCAGAAATCAAAGTCAGAATCGAGAAAGCACATTCTAATTTTATGAAAATGAAAAAGGTCCTATGTAGCAAAGATTTAACATTAGCTCTTAAAGTACGCCTAATAAAATGTTACGTATATAGTGTACTATACTATGGACTGGAATCATGGACGTTAAATGTAGAGACAATGAGACGACTTAACGCCTTTGAAATGTGGACCTATAGAAGAATTATGAGGGTTTCCTGGGTAGATAGAGTTACGAACAATGAAGTACTGAGAAGCATAGGTAAAGAGAAGGAAGTTGAACTTACAATTAAAGAAAGAAAACTACAGTATCTCGGACATGTGATGCGGGGCGAGAAGTATGGCATCCTGCGACTCATAATACAGGGAAAGATAGATGGCAGAAGAAGCATCGGCAGAAGACGAATTTCATGACTGAAAAACCTAGAGAATGGTTTGGATGCAGCTCAAAACAACTATTTAGAGCTACTGCCTCAAAAATTAAAATAGCTATGATGATTGCCAACCTCCGTAGCGGAGATGGCACCTGAAGAAGAAGAAGGAACATTTTTCTAAGCAGAAATTGTAGTGGGATTTTTTGGGGGCTGAAAATTATGTAGGATTTTAAGGGGTCATGGTAAATTAAATTTGCGAATGTACATAGAACTGTATAATATACTCCCATATGATCGAAGACGATAGGAACTATTAATTATTTCCAGGGCTCTCGTTGATAAGTAGTATAATTTTGGTTTACTGTTCTCTTCATTTGACTACTAATTTATTAAAGTGACAAAAAAAAATTAAATTTAGGGTATTTGAGCTTCAATTTGAGGGAATTTCAGTTTCTAAGTGTGGGATTTATAAAATATCATCTGGCAACTCTGGATAGAAAGCTCAGTAAGTACTTAAAATAAAATTTCAACTTATATCTCTCGATTTGATTTTTGTATAATTTTTAAAATTGTATTACCCTTCTATTCTTAATTATTAAATTATTAGCTTCTAAATTCACTTGATTTCTGTCTTAAAACAAGTCAAAAGATGAACCTAACCTTACATATCCTTACATAACTACAAAGTTATCTCATAACTTGAGGTTTAACGTGGCGTTATAAAGTGACAGTTGATATATCAGATAACTCAAGAACTGTCAAGAAATAACCCAAGTACTTAAGTTAAATATGATACATCACACCAATTCTAGGATTATAACTAAACTACAGGATAACTTTACGTTAAAGATAACTTCGGTCATCCATCACACGGCTGAATAACTAGATTTTTGTCAAGTTAATTCATTTTTTATTTCAGGCAACGAACGAAACTAAAACCAAAAGAAATTGTTAAAAAAGTAGACCATGACCATTCTGAGTTGGGTCAACACAGAATGATCAACCCGGCATCAATCCACTCATTTTCGCAGTCTCATACAGGCTTAAGTTCATCCCCACAACCTTCACAGTCACAATTTATGAACCAAATGAACCAAAGAATACACATTCTTCAAAACATTAGTTTGCAATCAGTCAAAGAAGAATTACCAGATGAAGAACTGACTGAAGGCAATAATTCTGATACACCGGAACACTCCACAGTTCCACAAGTACCGTTGTGTTCCAATGAAAACCAGGCACCCAAGCCTAAAGTTATAACTACCGTCAAGCCCAACGCTAGCATTACAGTTAAACAAGTGTCACCCCAAACTCCTGGCCCCAGCACTGAACCTCAGAAATGCATCAAAATTACACCTAAAACACCCATGACGAAAACCGTTAACTCTGGTCAAAAATTGATTGTAGTTTCTAATGCCCAAACGATACCTTCCAACAGTATTTTACAAAGAACCCTTCAAATACCCTTCGTTAAAAATATATCCATAAAAAAATTAGACAAATTTAAAATCGTTACCAGCAACTCTACCTCAACAAATTTACATTTAACTAATGTAACCAACTCCGGAGTCAATTCAGTCAAACATAAAGTAGTGACAGTCAAAACTAACCCATCTACGAAAAAAGTTATTCCTCTCTCCCAATTACAAGTAATGAGCTCCAAGGGTAGTATTAAAGTACTGCCCCTGGGAGGTAAAATTGTAGGAAAGTCAGTGTCTGGGACTTCATCGCCTCTCTATATTGTGAACACAACTCAAGTATCTAAATCTACGACTACACCAACCGTTACTACGAGCAAGTTACAGACGGAGAAATCTGATGTTAAATTAGAGGAATCAGGAGCTGAAATTGGTAGTACCGCATCCACAACCACCACAAACTGTACTAGAGAAAACGGAAAATCATCTGTTCTGGAAGATATTCTTAAAGCATCTGGTGTAATAGCTGAAGAAAATGTTGCAGAGGATTATGATTCAAAGATTGAAGAATTCCATATTTCTCAACATAAAGTGGGGTGTGAAAACGTGAGTCAGGAATTGGTCATCAAACGTGATCAATTATTAGAGGAAATAGATAAATGTGAAAGTAATGTGGAATGTACTTCAATAACAGAAGACAAAATCCATGACGACTGTATAAGTAATGATATTGGTAAGTAATCATAGTTCATTTACTAAGTCTTATGTAAAACAGTGTCCACTGTATACGTGAGTTTTTACAGTAATTTACTTACCGATTCGTCATGGTAAAGTATTTTTCTGGGACTATAAATTAGTTGTAATTGAGTGATACTCGGGCGGCTCGATAAGTACTTAACCTTCAAAAGAAAAACGAAAATTTGGGAGAAGTCGTGATTTATTTCTGAACGTAGTCTTCTTTTAGCTCGATACCCCTGACCCAGCGATGCTCCACCTTCTTTAACCCGTCTGAAAAATACATTTTATCGAGGTCTGCAAATTAGGCTTCCTTGGCGGTAGTGACCTCCTCATTCGACTTAAATTTTATTCCCAGCGAACGACTTTTTTAAGTTTGGAAACAAAAAGTGGTCGCACAGGCCCGAATCTGGAAAATACGGTGGATGGGAGAGCAGCTCGTAGTCCAATTCGATCAATTTGGCCATGGCGACGGCGGAGGTGTGAGCCGGTGCATTGTCATGGTGACAGTCCTTATTTCTTCCCCAATTGTGGCTGTTTTTTCCGCAATTCGGCATCGAAGCGATCCAATAATGCCGTATAGTAAAGCCCAGTGACCATTTTGCCCTTCTCCAAGAAGTTAATATAGATCATACCTTGTGAATCCCAGAAAATGGTGGCCATCACCTTTTCGGCCGATAGGACAGTCTTCACCCTCTTAGGAGCACATTAGCAAGGTGAAGTCCACTGTATCGACTATTCCTTGGTCTGTGGTGGAACCATGTTTAGTCGACGGTTATGAGTCAACGTAGAAACTCATTTGAATTACGCTTAATGAGTCTCAGACACTGCTCTAAAGTGGTCTCATTGTTGCGCTGATTGACCGAAGTGAGCAAACGTGGCACCCATCGTTCCGACAGCTTTCTTACTAAAGTCTTCGGAGTCAATTCTGTCAAACATAAAGTTGTGACAGTCAAAACTACAAATCTACTAAAAAAGTTATACCTCTTTCCCAATTACAAGTAATGAGCTGCAAGGGTAGTACCAAAGTACTGCCTCTGGGAGGTAAAATTGTAGGAAACTCAGTGTTTGGGACTTCATCGCCTCTCTAAATTGTAAACACAACTCAAGTATCTAAATCTACGACTACACCAACTGTTACTACGAGCAAATTACAGACGGAGAAATCTGATGTTAAATTAGAGGAATCAGGAGCTGAAATTGGTAGTAACGCCTCCACAACCACCACAAACTGTACTAGAGAAAACGGAAAATCATCTGTTCTGGAAGATATTCTTAAAGCATCTGGTGTAATAGCTGAAGAAAATGCTGCAGAGGATTATGATTCAAAGATTGAAGAATTCCATATTTCTCAACATAAAGTGGGGTGTGAAAACGTGAGTCAGGAATTGGTCATCAAACGTGATCAATTATTGGAGGAAATAGATAAATGTGAAAGTAATGTGGAATGTACTTCAATCGAAGACAAAATCCATAAAGACTGTATAAGTAATGATATTGGTAAGTAATCATAGTTCATATACTAAGTATTATGTATAACAGTGTCCACTGTGTACATGAGTTTTTACTGTAATTTACTTAACGATTCATCTTGGTAAAGTATTTTTCTGGGACTATAAATTAGTTGTAATTTTGTGATACTAGGGCGGCTCGATAAGTACTTAACCTTCAAAAGAAAAACGAAAATTTGGGAGAAGTCGTGATTTATTTCTGAACGTAGTCTTCTTTTAGCTCGATACCCCTGACCCAGCGATGCTCCACCTTCTTTAACCCGTCTGAAAAATACATTTTATCGAGGTCTGCAAATTAGGCTTCCTTGGCGGTAATGACCTCCTCATTCGACTTAAATTTTATTCCCAGCTAACGACTTTTTTAAGTTTGGAAACAAAATGTGGTCGCACAGGCCCGAATCTGGAAAATACGGTGGATGGGAGAGCAGTTCGTAGTCCAATTCGATCAATTTGGCCATGGCGACGGCGGAGGTGTGAGCCGGTGCATTGTCATGGTGAAAGAGTACTTTTTTCTTCCCCAATTGGAGTTGATTTTTCTGTAATTCGACGTCGAATCGGTCCAATAATGCGGTATAGTAAAGGCTCGTGACCATTTTGCCCTTTTCCAAGAATTTGATATAGTTCATACATACCTTGTGAATCGCAGAAAATGGTGGCCATCACCTTTTCGGCCGATAGGACAGTCTTCGCCCTCTTAGGAGCACGTTAGCGGGGTGACGTCCACTGTATCGACTATTCCTTGGTCTGTGGTGAAACCATGTTTTGTCGACGGTTATGAGTCAACGTAGAAACTCATTTGAATTACGCTTAAAGAGTCTCAGACACTGCTCTGAAGTGGTCTCATTGTTGCGCTGATTGTCCGAAGTGAGCAAACGTGGCACCCATCGTTCCGACAGCTTTCTTATTAAAGTCTTCGGAGTCAATTCTGTCAAACATAAAGTTGTGACAGTCCAAACTAACCCATCTACTAAAAAAGTTATTCCTCTTTCCCAATTACAAGTAATGAGCTCCAAGGGTAGTATCAAAGTACTGCCTCTGGGGGTAAAATTGTAGGAAAGTCAGTGTCTGGGACTTCATCGCCTCTCTATATTGTAAACACAACTCAAGTATCTAAATCTACGACTACACCAACTGTTACTACGAGCAAGTTACAGACGGAGAAATCTGATGTTAAATTAGAGGAATCGGGAGCTGAAATTGGTAATAGTAGCGCGTCCACAACCACCAAAAACTGTACTAGAGAAAACGGAAAATCATCTGTTTTGGAAGATATTCTTAAAGCATTTGGTGTAATAGCTGAAGAAAATGTTGCAGAGGATTATATTCAAAGATTGAAGAATTCCATATTTCTCAACATAAAGTGGGGTGTGAAAACGTGAGTCACGAATTGGTCATCAAACGTGATCAATTATTGGAGGAAATAGATAAATGTGAAAGCAGTGTGGAATGTACTTCAATAACAGAAGACAAAATCCATGACGACTGTATAAGTAATGATATTGGTAAGTAATCATAGTTCATTTACTAAGTATTATGTAAAACAGTGTCCACTGTACACGTGAGTTTTTACAGTAATTTACTTACCGATTCGTCATGGTAAAGTATTTTTCTGGGACTATAAATTAGTTGTAATTGAGTGATACTAGAGCGGCTCGATAAGTACTTAACCTTCAAAAGAAAAACAAAAATTTAAGAGAAGTCGTGATTTATTTCTGAACGTAGTCTCCTTGTAGTTTGATACACTTGAGCCAGTGATGCTCCATCTTCTTTAACCCGTCTGAAAAATACATTTTATCGAGGTCTGCAAATTAGGCTTCCTTGGCGGTGATGAACTCCTCATTTGACTTAAACTTCTTCCCTGCGAATGACTTTTTTAAGTTTGGAAACAAAAAGTAGTCGCACGGAGCCAAATCTGGAGAATACGGTGGATGGGACAGGGGTTTGTAGACCAATTCGATCAATTGGGCCATGGCGACGTCGGAGGTGTGAGCCGGTGCATTGTCATGGTGGAAAAGTAGTTGAGAATTTTTGTTTAATTATTTTTTTCAATTTTTTAAACCCTTTGTATACTACGACGGGTTGTTATGTTATTCACAATTTATCGTTAAGCAGCCTTCAGATTTGTTGAATTTGGTCCAAATTCCAACGAAAACTTGGTCCCGATACTCAGTTAAGAGTAAAACTAATACAAAATAATTCGCGCAAAACGAAATCAAGAGACGTCTTATTAACTGCGCCCCAAAATTAACGCATAATTTTAAAAACCCTGGTAAATCAAATAATTTTAATGTTTCGATCTTTGTGATAATATATTATTGTTACCACCGGTATATTGTAAAATTTGTTGAAATAACGGTAAAAAACGCTGATGTTTTTACCATTTTTTGCAAAAAAATTTAGTTGGGTTGGAATACGTTGTGCTGAACGTTTAAAGGGGTTTTTCAAATTTATTAAGTGTTTTTTCTTTGAAATGAACCACCAGCAGCAAGAAAATCGAAATTTTTCAGAAAGTGACTGTATAAAGCGGCAGTTTCACATAGCAGTTCACTGTTATCACAGCGACTGTTAGGTAGGCGTGGTTTGGCTGTCACCTTTTCTTCGTTGTGAATCATACCATTTCGATCGCAGTAGATTGTTATAAGAATTACCGCGATAAGTAGAAATAATTCTAGTTTTGCTATCGCAGTAACTTATTTATAAAATAAAAATGGCGAAATCTGGCGAAAATACATTACATTCTCGGACGAAAAAAAAATGTTTTTATTCATTTAAGAGAAAGGATGCAATTGCAAAAATTGCGGAAAAGGTGGGTATAGATTATAGATAAAGAAACTATAAAAAAGAAGATAGCATCCATAAGAGCAACGTATCTACTAGAAAAAAAGAAAATTCATGATAGCCAACCAACCGGAATGAGCACAGATGATTATTTACTGTCCAACAGTGCCATGGTTTTAATGGTTCTGTTAATAAATTATTTTCCATGTCAAGCCAGGTCTGTTTAATAAGGGTGTATTCACCCAATATCTTTTTTACTGTATGTTCGTTTCGCCACCGAGGGTACTTTTTTTCCATAATATTTTTTTCTTCAATAGTAATATGTATATAAGTTGTTACACCATCTACACCTTTTTTTATTCGGCGCCATCTTTAAAAACTGACTATTTCATTTTGACATAAGGGTAGTGAATCAGTAGGTAGCAGTAAAACCCATCGCAGTAGATATATCCCCACCGCTAAAAGCCGCTGCGATAACAGTGAACTGCTATGTGAAACTACCGTTTTAGAATCGTTACTCTTCGCGAAGAAGGATACACTCAAGTAGAACTCGCTGAACGTTTTAACGTCACCCAGTCAACCATTTCAAGAGTGTTAACACGTTTTTCTGTTACTGGAAGTAACTCGAGAAGACCCGGTCAAGGCCGTAGAAGAGTTACAACTCCTAATCAAGACCGGTTTTTGACACTTCGTACACTGAGACAAAGGTTTGTTACCAGTACTTCTCTACAAAATGAATTTTTGGATCGTTATAACTTTAGAATCAGCCAAAATACGATTAGAAGAAGACTTTTCAAAAACGACCTACGCCCTTTCTTTTTTTTCCCCCTGGAAGCCGTCTGTTGTGAACCGGTTGTACTGCAGCCACTTGGCTTATTGTACATCTTCCATTGTTTATGAAACCCATTCCAGAATTCTGGAACCCTGTACCAGCTTGTACAGGTCTAGTGGGTGGGTGCCATATAATTTTGGAGTCCTTTCGATGTCTCCGAAAAGTGTTTGCCGCCTCCGATCCAATGCCTCACAGTCATGCAAAATATGGTTGACTGTTTCAGGTTCTCTGTTACAGAGTCTGCAGCTCAAGTCTCCATGAAACAGCCCCATTGTATGCAGGTGACCCTTAACTGGCGCATGTCCAGTGAGGAAACCTGTTATGACTCTGAGCTGATTCCTGCTTGTTTTCAGCAGTAACTCAGCTCTACTAGCACATGTCCGTCCGATATACATCTTGCCATGTGTTTGACCAGGTACACTCTCCCAGTGTGAGTTGTGTTTGCTTCGGATCCAGGCTTTTTTTCGTTCGCGGACGGTGCTTTTTGGCACTCCCACGGCCGGCTTTGGACCCAGGTATTTTGTAGCTGATGCTCTCTTGGCAAGTGCATCAGCTCTTTCATTGCCGTATATGCCCCGATGACCTGGAACCCATACCAGTATTATAACACTGTTATGTTGTGCCAGTCTATCAAGTTCTTGTCGACATTCCCACACCAGCCTAGAGTTCACCTTAGGGCTTATAAGAGCCCCAATGGCTGCTTGGCTATCTGTGCATATGTTAACCCGCTGCAGTTCCAATGCCCTCAGGTTGTTTTCTCTTGCACACTGCAAGATTGCAAAAATCTCTGTCTGAAATACGGAGGTACATTCTCCCAGTGGAATAGAAATGTTGAAATTTCCACCACTATAGAATATTCCTGCGCCCGAACCGTCTGCAGTTTTAGACCCGTCCGTATACCAGGTGCAACCCTGCAGTCTGGGTCGAGAGTTTCCTCTGTCCCATTCGTCTCGTGGGCAAATGTCCACTTGAAAAGGTACTTCAGGCATATATCTTGATGTCATATGGTCAGAAATCATCATCCATTCGGCATCATTAATTTCATTCGTTATTTTACTATGTCCTGATTTAACTGGTACGTTGCTCAGGTTTTCTCGCAGTCTATAATAGCCCATTCTCGCCTCACTTCTTATTGTTATATGTAAAGGAGGGAGATCCAGTAGTGCCTCCATAGCTGCCGTAGGTGTGCCCCTCATAGCCCCCGTGATCCCGAGACAAGCAAGTCTTTGCACCTTGCTTAATTTGATGATGGCACTTTTTTGCTGCACTTTTGGCCACCATACCACTGATGCATATGTAATTGTGGGTTTTACTACCATGTTATAAGTCCAATATACCATGTCTGGTCTCAAACCCCACATTTTTCCATGAGTACGTCTGGCTACCATTAACGTAGATACCGCTCTCTTCGTTATTCTTTCTATCTGCTGATTCCAAGTAAGTCTTGAGTCTAATATTATCCCGAGATACTTCACTTCACTCACCAGATTTAAATGTATACCATTTAGACTTAGAGGACCCAATTCCTCTGAATTCCTTCTTTTAGTAAATTTCATGATTTTGGAGTTTAGAGGACTGATGTTAAGCCCTACATTTGAAGTCCATTCTGTAACTACGGTCAGAGCCTGTTGCATTCGATCTCTGACTGTACCATTAAATTTTCCGTGGGCTAAGATGACTAGGTCATCCGCAGGACCTACGCCCTGGAAGGGTATTAATTGGCCCATTATTGACCAGAGACCATAGAAAGCAAAGATTGCATTTTGCTCGTGAACATGTTGATTGGAATAATGATGATTGCGGAAGAATATTGTTCACCGATGAATCCAGGTACTATCTTTTTCTGATGACAGGAGAAACCGAGTGTATAGAAGGCCTGGGGAACGCTACGCACAGTGTAACACCGTAGGGACTGTACAGTATGGCGGCGCCTCGGTAATGGTGTGGGGTGGGATTCATTTAGAGGCTCGTACGGAATTAGAATAGATCGCGGGCGGCTTACATCGCAGAGGTATATAACAGACATTTTAGAAGAGCATGTCGTGCCATTTTCACCATTTATTGGGGATAATTTCATGCTTATGCAAGATAATGCCAGGCCACACACGGCAAGAATTGTGCAGCAGTATCGTCAGGAGGTTGGAATTCCTGCCATGGATTGGCCTGCTAGACATCCTGACCTCAACCCAATAGAACATGTTTGGGACATCATAGGCAGACGACTACGACAACTACCTAATGCACCAAACACAGTAGATGAACTGTTTTTGCGGTTGGTTGAAATTTGGGATCAAATTGATCAAGAAGAAATCAGAACGGTTATTCTCAGCATGAGAGATCGTTGTAAAGCAGTAATAAATGACAGATGAGGCAATACTCGATACTAGTACTCGGTACTAGTATTTTCTTCAACTTTAAAAATTTCAATTTCGTCATTAATTTATAACGTTAGTTTGTTTAGACCAGTTGTTTGTTTAGATGTTTAAAAGCTGAAAATTTGTTAATAGCTTAACGGTGTCTAGTCGGACAAAATTGATGTACGGCAACACTGGAACAAGGGAAGTTTTAATTGTGGAACGTGATTTTAATTGTGGAACTTGTCATCCTGACAAGTTTATGATTGTGAAAAATAACAGGTTGTTTTTATAATAATAATAATAATTTATTCATCGATAATAGGTACAAATTTTTCAATATTTACATATATCTATCAAGTGAATAAATTAACCCGAAGGTCTCCGAGAGGTGTGGAGGATACACCTGTTTCGGTAAATAGGATATACAATAATAAATAACAACATGATAACATAAATATAACCTAAATAACATATCATAACATGGTCAGCCCAATAGGTAAATATGTTTGATTCAAATTGAGACAGTCACCAGATGTCCCCACAATTTCTGTCAGGGTCGCAACGTCAAAATGTATAGGCACCAAGTTGGATACGATCCTATTCATAACACCCAAACCCGCATACATATTAAGAAAAATAAATATATAGAAGAGTATATTTAAAAATTGAATTATTGATGTCATGCTACTATACATTATATATAATAGCATGACATCATTAATTCAATTTCTAAATATATTATTCCACATATATTTATTTTTCTTAATATGTATGCGAGTTGGGGTGTTATGAATAGGATCGTATCCAACTTGGTGTCTATGCATTTTGACGTTGCGAATCTGACAGAAATTGTGGGAACATCTGGTGACTGTCTCAATTTGAATCAAACAAATTTTTCTATTGGGCTGACCAACTATCCCTATATAAACAATGGTAATACAATGCAATAAAGAATATAACTAATTTTTTTTAAGTTATAAATACCTACATAGTTATGTTTTAGTAAATATGATATGTAGAAAAAATAATATAATGAAAACAATACAATAAATACTTAGTTTAACAATAAATCACGAATAATTAAATTTTTTTTAAAGTACCTAACAATAGGGAACTTACACATTTTTTTATTACATAATAATGTTCTGTTTGGTTTAAAAATGAGATTTCCAAAATTTCACGCTTCAAAAACTCATAATAACTTAGAAATACAAATTTAAAATCTTCTGTGTTTTAAAATAGTTCAGACGACCCGTGACGTCACATCGTTTTACTACATGGCTATTTTTATGGTTATATTTAGGTATATTCTTCTTCTCCTTCTTTAGCTTATTGGCCTCCACCTACTTGGGTATTTGGCCACCTCATCGTCGCGGAATAAAGGAAAAATATTTGTATTCTAATGACATTTATCGTATGTCATTGTAATAATGTATACCAGTTTGTTGAGATTGGAGTTTGATACAGTTTTTGAAGGAAAGGAAAGAAGGTTTACTATGGAAAATAAAACCATTTTGTAAAAGTACAAGTTTTCTATGAATAGTTCAAACGATCAAAAATACTTGTGACGTCACATAACTGTATTTTCTACTGACGTTTATAATGTCTAATTTAAAATTATATACAATTTTGTTTACTTTGTTGGCGCAGAATGTAAACATAATCATATGACGTCACGACGCATTTTGGGCTAGCTGCTTTAATTTGAATTTAGAGTCGTCTTTAGGGGCCAAACGGAACACAAAAACAACTTTTTTATCTTTGATACATGTTTTAAATTATGTTCTGTTGTGATTTATAACATTTTTTTCGAATTTAAAATTTTATGCAAGTTCCCTATTATGTATGGCTCAATTAGTTAGTAATATTTTTGAAGAATGTTGTAGATACGCATGTTTTCATTAAATATGATAAACATATAAAGCAATAAATCAGTTTAAAACAATAAAAAATTTGAAATATAAGCGAAAGCGAATAATCTAACTATTAAAATTTTATAAGAGTAGTGACTGGAGTTTTATTCTTTTTGTTTTGTTTTTTAAGGTATGCAAATTTAAGCTACTACATATAATGATGTCACAAAAATTTCTTGTTTGTTCCATCAGCAATGATTTTAATTTCTTTTTAAAAAGAACATTCTTAGTATTTTTGATATCACTGGGAATATGAATGGATATTTTCGGGGCTAGAAATAAAAAACTTCTTTGACAGAAGGACTTTGTCATTTTCGGGACAATATAGAGGTGTTTGCCTTTAGTATCATGTTCATGTGAAGGTAAATTACTGTCTGTTTTCATGGTGTGATATTTTGAAGACACATAAAGAAAGTATAACTATTTCAAGTCAAATATATTACTTTCCCTATATAATCTGTAGAGTAAGTGTACGGTTTAGACATAATAATTTTCAGAAATCTTCTTTGTATGATTTCTAGTGGGAGAATGTGTGTTTTAAGGGCGCTTTCCCAAGCCAGTATACCATAACGGAGATGACTTTCTACTAGTCCGTAATAGAGTGTGCGAAGGTATATATTAGGTATGTGTTTTTGAGATGCTTAAATTTATATATAGGATAAACTGTAGCTTTTTAATGATATATTTAATGTGAGATTCCCATTTTAGGCGTGTGTCTATAATAACACCTAGATATTTAACATTTGTTACAGGTTTAATATAAAAATTTTGTTTATTATGTGATATTTGAAGACGTTTGAAAAGATCAGTGGTCAAGTTAGAGGTAAATATTGGTAGATAAACAGCTTTCTTAAAATTGATTGTTAATATTTTGTAGTCAAACCATTCTTTTATTAGTTGTAGATCAGTTTCTGCTTTTTTTAAAAGTCATACCAGTTCTCAGCATCATAGATAATAGCAGTATCATCAGCAAACCCAATTATATGACCTGTACTGTGCAATGAAAATAATCCATTTATATATAGATTAAACAGGACAGGACCCAATACCGTTCCCTGTGGCACTCCATATGTTATAGCTCTTTGCCCGCTTATTATTTCGGAGACCCTTACTACCTGCTGTCTCTCAGAGAGGTAACTTCTAAATAATTGTAAACAGTTGTCTCTTATATCAACTTTCTCCTAGGTTTGCCAGAGGTTATTGTGGCTAACAGTGTCAAAAGCTTTGGCCAAATCAAGAAATACACATAAGGGAGCGTTCAAGTATTACGTAACGCAATTTTGAAGATTCCCCCCCCTCCCCCCATGTAACGCACAGTAACGTTTTTATGTACCCCCTCCCCCTACCTAAACGTTACGTAACACCCAAGTGACAGTGACCATTTGAACCTAAATGGAAAACTAGGTTGCAAAAAGTACCGGAAACTCGGTAAAAGAACTTTGTTATTATTTTAATCGCATTTGAGGTAATAATAAAAACTTACAATCATCATCCAGCCTCAAAAGTTCACTGCTGAACATAGGCCACCTCCCCTCGTTTCCAACCACGTCTATCCTGCGCCGCTCTCATCCAGTTTTTATTTAGCTTTCTTACGTCGTCTGTCCATCTTGTAGGCGGTCGACCGACGCTTCTCTTGTCTTCTCTTGGCCTCCATTCCAATAACCTATTTGACCATCGCCCATCTGTCATTCTGGCTATGTGTCCTGCCCATCTCCACTTCAACCTGGCTATCCTTTTGATGACGTCAGTCACCTTTGTTCTTCTCCTGATTTCTTCGTTTTTGATTTTGTCTCGCAGAGTTATTCCTAACATTGATCGTTCCATTCTTCTCTGCGTTACTCTTAGTTTGGTAGCTGAGGCTTTAGGTAAGGTAAGTGTTTCTGATCCGTACGTCAAGACTGGGAGGACGCACTGATCAAATACCTTTCTCTTTAGGCATGTGGGCAACTCACTTTCAAAAGTTTCTCTCAGTTTTTCAAATGCTGCCCACCCAAGAACGATTCTTCTTTTTAGTTCATGTGTCTGGTTATCCCTGCTAATCGTAATTTCATGTCCCATGACATGAAATATGTCCAAAACTTACAATAATAATCTTTTATTACTAATTTTACATTTACATTTTCCCTGCTTGGCCCCATCCTTACATACATTTTTGGCTTCATCCTTTATTGTTCTTCTCATGCATTCTTCTATTTTATCTTTTTTAATAAAAACTTAAGATAAAATAACATATTTATCATTTCAACATTTTATTTTGCTTAGTAAAAATTTTTGTATAACAAATAATATACGATGTTGCCAGTAGTTTCGAAAAAATAGTGAAAATAATGTGTAAAACTTTTTGTTCTTCAACGCCCTGTATCGTAAAAACGCATGCCGTTACAAAAATTTTATACCAAGCAAACCCCAATTATTTTTCAGTCTTTCACCTATCTTGATAGATATCTTGAGATCGTGATACCTTTTTCTGAAACACCCTGTATATATAAGAAGGCACTTATGGAATAAAATGATTTTTGTCCTTATTTTAATCAATTTTAAAAAACGCTGAGACCCGTAGATTTTCATATATAAAAATGTGTGCTTTTTAAACATAAATTTAAATGTACAGGGTGATTCATGCAAGCCTACCGTAGTCCACAAGCTTTATTTTTTAACACCCTGTATATTTTTATATTTTTAAAAACTGCTTAACAATCTGATTTCATGGTCTTTATGAATAATACAGGGTGATCATTTAAAATTATAATGTATGGAAACCACTTATGGAATTACGTATTTTTTATGGGAAATAAGCCACAATTTTACTAAAAAATGAATTTATTAACGTTTCGAAGCCCAAATTGGGTTTCGTTGTCAAAATACAAAATACTATTAAAATAAACAAACATGTTGTTGCTAAGTAAAAAAATTCCTCTATAATTTATTTAATCTGACTCATTTATATTGGCAATTCAGACGTATATTATACATTTTAAAGTAGAAGACTTTAAAATGATATCGCCAATATTTATGAGTTGCGTTCCTGGGACGACTTTACTAAAAGATAATTCATTCGATTACATGAAATCAATCCCAACTCAAGAATATCCAATATAATAGGAATTGACAAGATTGGATTGAATGGAACAGAACAACTTAGAACGGGATCCTACAACATTCACAAGAAATAATACGAGGAAAATAACAATACCATATATAAAAGGACTATCCGAGAAACTTAAAACGATAGGAAATAAATTCAACATTTCAACAACATTCAAAACAACAAACACATTGAGATCTATTCTATCTAAAACTAAACCTAACAATGAACAAGAAAGAACAAAGAATTGCATTTATAGAATACCTTGTGAATGCGAACAATTTTATTTAGGTGAAACATCAAGACCATTAAACGTTAGAATAAGTGAACATCAATCTTATATTAAAAATAGAGAATTTGATAGATCTCAAATATGTCAACACGCATGGGATAATGAGCATAGAGTTCAGTGGAGAGATTCAAGTATAGTCCTGAAAGAATCAGATAGTAAAAAGAGAAAAATCAAAGAAGCGGCTCTAATTATGCTAAATGAAACCAATTGTGTCGCAAATTCCTCGGTAGAATGCAGTAGGATGTGGTTACCCATACTGAAAGAGGAAGTCAATAGAAAGAAAATACCACGATTATTAAGTCAATAACATATCGAGTTAGGTACAAATTTTATATTTTAGTATTACTTATTGTATATCTATGTAATATTAATATTATTTATAATTTAAACATATTAAAGTCAGAATTTGGTATTAGTTTTCTTGAAGGTAGATTAAATGTAAGACCAAATACTTACGATGTCGGGATAGTATCACGAGGTTTTTCCTGGTTTTCCCTCGTGATTTACTATGGAATCTCTAACGCGAGAATTTTACTGTCATCGTTGCATTTGGTTGTCTTTTTAAAGAAAGATCACATGCTATGATTTTTTTGCGACGGATATTCTTGAGTTGGGATTGATTTCATGTAATCGAATGAACTATCTTTTAGTAAAGTCGTCCCAGGAACGCAACTCATAAATATTGGCGATATCATTTTAAAGTCTTCTACTTTAAAATGTATAATATACGTCTGAATTGCCAATATAAATGAGTCAGATTAAATAAATTATAGAAGAATTTTTTTACTTAGCAACAACATGTTTGTTTATTTTAATAGTATTTTGTATTTTGACAACGAAACCCGATTTGGGCTTCGAAACGTTAATAAATTCATTTTTTAGTAAAATTGTGGCTTATTTCCCATAAAAAATACGTAATTATAAAAATGCCACAAGGAAATAGTTTCAGAACAACACTTATGGAATAAAATTGTTTTTGCCATGTGTCATTATTTTAGAAAATTATAAAAACTCTAGAAACTATGGACTATTTAAACATAAATTTGAATATACAGGGTGATTCACTCAAGTCTAGCATAGTTCGTTATCTTTAATTTTAATTAAACACCCTGTATATTTTTGTTTTTAGAAGCTGCTTAACAACCTCATCTCAGAAATGTGTATTAGTATTATGTAGGGTCTATTATGAATAATGCCAAGGTGAAATTTTGAAATTATGTATAATTTTCGTCAAGATATTAATCACATAAAACTTTGAAATTAATAATTCAGGAATCACACTTTAAATAAGGGTAGATATTTTTTTTAATATCTATCAATTTTCTAAACTAAGTATCAATATAGTGGGTTTTGTATTTAATGCTTTTTATTTAGACATTTTTAAATAATTTGAAAATTTGCGTATTTAAAACATTAATGAATACCTACTGCAGAAAACGATTTCAGAAAACATACATGATTGATGAACATGTAGTTCCCTCTGCAACCTCTTAAATCCCATCTGTATCTTTTATCTTTTGTTGTGGAGAAAAGTCCAGCTAATTATTGCAAACACATGTTACTGTGCTTCATCTGTGTTACAAATTTTAAGATTTTTTCACTTGAATAGGTACTATTGTCCTGTTGTCGGAACATGAGCGGAGCGTGAGGGTGCAACATATACAATTCAGGGGTCTATGTAAAACATAAAAGAAATTCCGTAGTTTTTTTCGTTTAAGTTAAAAAAGAATGTTACGTAACGCGCTGTTCGAACCCCCCTCCCCCCATGTAACGCCCCGTTACGTAATACTTGAACGCCTCCTTAAGCAAACTTTATTGTTGTTAAGTGCTTCATATGCTTTTGATGTTAAATTCAAAATGGCATCTTGGGTGAGAAGTATTTTGCTTGAAACCAAATTGGTGAGGGGAAATTAAATTATATTTTTTGATATAATATGCTGTAAGCCTATTCTTCAATAATAATTCAAATATTTTAGAAGTATAAATATGTTTTTAAGTTTATTTAATAGCAAACTTTATATAATATATGAAAAAATGTTTGTCCGACAAATATGTTGGGTATTTTAATAAGTCCAACACGTAGAATATGTCAAATGACAAGAATTATGTTTGGTGATAAATAGCAGTTTGATTTTTGCATGAGAGTAACAAATCAATTGGAAATTCCGTCCGACAAAATACATAGGACGTTTTCGTAGTCTGACGTTCGAAATCTGTAACCTGTTCCACAATTAAAACTTCCCCTCTTCCAGTGTTTCCCTACATCAAAGTTTGTCCGACTAGACACTGTTAAGCTGTTAACAAATTTTCAACTTGCTATTATGTAATTAACTTTTTTTGGTACGCCGGATCCTGGCCTATTCGTTCAGAAGTACAGTGGAACCCTGATAAGTCGGCCCCCGATAACCCGGAAGTCGGGCTAAGCCGGACCGGTATATAATATTTGAGAGATATGTAATGTGTATTTGTGTAATTTTAACTATGTATACGATAGTAAAAATGACTCATGGCATACGGCGGCGGCGGCAGAGCGACGGTCATTGTGTCGGATTTATCAGAAACAACAGGCACCTGTTATTCCTTTATTTATTTCAAACTGTCTTAGCATTGTTTAAAAAAGACTAAAAGACTATTAAAAAAAAAAAAAAGAAATGTGTGTGTACTTTGTACGCACGTAAGAAGTTATACTTCTATTATATAATTTCAACGAAATAAATATACTTAACAGTTACAATCCCAAAATTAACAATAATTACCATAAATTAACCAAAACTTAACAATACCAAAAATAAAAAAAATAATGTGTGTATACTTTGTACGCACGTAAGAACTTATACTTCTATTATATAATTTCAAAGAAATAAATATACTTAACAGGTTATTTGTATTTTATTTAAATATTAAACTAACTTTCTGACCTACCACTTTTAAAATTTTTTTATTAAAACCATACCAAAAATAATAATAATAAAAAAAAAGAATATGAATCATCCGGGATTTGAACCCAGGACCTCTCGATCTCCGGTCACACGCTCTCCAACTGAGCTATATTCCCTTCGCTTTGACAGGTTACAACATTTCTCATACATACTGACAAATTTAATAGTGAAGTATACAAAAATACTGTAAATATACTTATTATAAAATATCTTATTCCCGAGGAAGACAAATCCAAAGACACAAAAATTATAATAAATAATACATTTACTAAAAACACTAAAATATCCTTTGAATGACTTATTTGCGCTGACAGCACTGATACATACATATCTTGAAAGATTAGCAACGAACTACATACTGTCTGTGTGCGCATGCGCCCGGTATTATAAAATTTCACTCTCGATCGTAAAGAGGTATAACTTCAAACAATGAATATGAATCGTTCGGGATTTGAACCGGCGATCTCTCGATCTCTGGTCCAATGCTATACCAACCGAGCTATCAAGCCCCGTGCTATTGACGTGTCGGATATAATTACACATCACGGTGACAAATAGATCAAAGTGAAGTATAAAAATAGATATTTTATTATCTTACGCCCGAGGAAGACAAATCCAAAGACACAAAAATTATAATAAATAATACATTTACTAAGAACACTAATATAATATATTATACACTAATATAATATATAATAGAATATTATTCTTTTAATGACTTATTTGCGCTGATACATAAATAATTTGAAAGATTAGCAACGAACTACATACTGTCTATCTACGCATGCGCCAGGGAATTATAAAATTTCACCCTCGATCGTAAAGAAGTATAACTTCAAAAAATATTTTTTAAACAATGGTCTTAGTTTTCACCGTTCATAAAATCGTTCCGATTGTGACTGTATTGTGTGTAGTACAGTCTTGTATTGTTTGCTTCCGTTTGTTTAGGTTTGTGTTTGCGTGTTTTTAATAATTTAGATGTGTAGGGACTGTGCATATATATTTCATGTTATTTCAATTATAACGGAGTTTATCTTTAAGTATACCGTATTTTATTAATTTTTGCCATATTCTCAGGCTAACCCGGATTTTCGATAACCCGGATCGGCCGCGGTCCCGATTAATCAGAGTTATCGAGGTTCCACTGTAGTCATATATACGCCCTGTGAGGATCTCTAATGAGAGTGAAACTTACGTAAGGGCGTTTATGACGCTCTCTAAACGAACTGAACTATAAGACGTCTCTTGATTTCGTTTTGCAGCCGAATCATTTTATATTCTTTGATTACTGTAACTTTTTTTAGAACAAGATATAAAAGTGGAAGAAAAGATGGAATTCGATGTAAATGAAATAGCCGAATTTGAAAATTCTCTAAGTCTCACGTCTCACTTATCTGAAGAGATAACGACCGAAGAAGTTCCTTTAGATGTTTTAATGGATGTTGAAGTATCGAAAATTAGTGATACATAGTGCAACTGATATTTATTTAATTTGTAATTTAACTATTGTACATTTATTCCTTTTTGTATATTTTGTATGTTTGCTAGGCATTGTTGTTTTATTTAAATCTAAAGCAGTTTTCCTCTTGGGCTGTTTAAAAGATTAAAGGTTTGCTCAAAACTATTATCAACTTATTATTTTGTAAGACGTTAGAGGTTATGCAAAAATCGTCTGGACCGCTAAACTTTATTGTAAGTGAATGATGTTTAGGGTTATATTAGAAAAACTTATTTAATACGATAAGTACAAGCGAGGAATCAGATTACTCAATTGTCTAAAATACCCCAGCAAACGAAGCAGTTAAAAATCAAAAAATTACTGGCCCCTATTTTTTAACTAGAATATCTGGGGGAAGTCAATAGAAAAGGCGAACCATCTCGTGGTTATCGAAGTTTTTACTGCGTCTGTAGATAAAACCTACGCATTGTAGATACAAACGTTCAAGTCGAAAAACGTCAAAAGTGAAAGTTGTCTGTGGAGGACGACTTTCTTAAAAATACTTGTTGTTTAAAATGAGGTTCTCTAAATTAAAAAAGAATGTGTGTGTACTTTGTACGCACGTAAGAAGTTATACTTATAACAGAATAAAACACACACAAACACATTGAAAAATGCCACAAATGATTTCTGAACAATAATTGTTGGAAAAATATCACGACTCTCCACTCCACCCCCTGGAGGGTGGGGGCAACTTTAAAATGTTAAATAGGAGCCCCCATTTTTTATTGCAGATTTGGATTCCTTACGTAACAATAGGTAATTTTTATTCGAGACATTTTTTCGAATTATGGATAGATGGCGCTATAATCGGAAAAACACTATTTATTAGCGCCATCTATCAACAATTCTAAAAAATGTTTCGAATAAATGTTACTTAGTTTTTCATGAGGAATCCAAATCTGCAATAAAATATGGGGATTTCTATTTGATTTTAAAGTTATCCCCCACCCACCTCCAGGGGGTGGAGTGGAGGGTCGTGATTGATGTTATTCTATAGGTTCTTAAAAAATATTAAACACTTATTTTTTTTTGTTTTTTTATTTGGAAATGTATTTCTCAAGATATTAGACCGTTTTTATAATTTACATATGGTATCACGATAAATGGTTTTTTCCGATTATAGCGCCATATATCCACAATTCGAAAAATTGTCTCGAATAAAAGTTCCTTATTTTTACGTAGGCAATTCAAATCTGCAATAACAAATGGGGGTTTCCACATAAGATTGGTGGAGTGGGGGGTCGTGTTTAGTGCCATTCGATAGATTTTTAAAACATATTGAAGACGTATTTCTCAGTTTTTCGATCCAGTCTTCATTTCGCGCATTATTCGATCGTCCCGCGAATTACTCGATCGTCCCAGGGAACGAGTTCCACCCTGGGCACCAGGTACATCGTAGACCATCGCAGTCATGAAATTCGTGTTCAGTGACCTCCAAAACCCCAAGTATAAAAATTGAACTCATTTTCTTTAATATTTCCTGAGTTCTAAATTTTTCATTTTCCATCTCTTCGAGATGCACTTTGAAAATGCATTTTCTCATGTACAAACATTTTTACCGGAGATCAGTTTAGTTCACAAAATTGCCTGAGACTCTCTCGAATCGAATGCAAAAAGTTGCATGACGATTCATCTTACTGCATAAAATTCCTAGGTTTAATGCTTCGTTGCCTCGTCTATATTCAGTGTATAGATATTAAATCCTTTAACTTAAGCCGATAAGGCTTTAAAATCCACAAAATGTAAATACTTCATCAGCAAAAACGTTTTAAATAAGTACCATATTTTATTTAAACTCCTTTTTGTTTTATCTTTATTTATTGAGTTACGTTTATCGATATTTATTTATCTATTTATTTATTAATAATTATTACACCTACGTAAAACTTTTAGAAAAAATTTTATGATGAAATGAAATTATTCATGTAAATGCATTTTATAAAGTTAACATTTCAAATTGTTTCTTCAAATCAAGGAGTGTAGGCTTGACCGCTCATGCTAATTAGTGTTTAGTTGTCAAAGCATCATCATCATCATCATCATCATCATCATCAATGGCGTTGCAACTATTTGTGAGTCTTTGCCGCGTTTACTATTGCCTTCCATGGTTTTCTGTCCTGTGCCACTTTTTTCATTGTCTCACTCCTATTTTCTCCAGATCCTCTGCATCTTTTCACCTTTTTCTAGGCCGTAAATACCGTTCCAATACCGATTCAGGCCAACCGACGAATCCCGTGATACATGCGAAGGCTATAAATTTCGTAGATATTCGAGGAAAGTCGTCAGTGACCGGCAGTTATATAGTTGAATGTGAAAAATCGAGAAGAAATATTTCAGATCGCTGAGAAAGTGTGCGACATACTTTGGGAAATCTGGCAACACTGCCTTACACGGTAACTTCGCCTCGCTGTGCTGCTCAGTGTCGGCCTAACAGCTTTCGAAGATGGAAGTCACGGTCGCTGTTACCGCCAATGTGAAATTCATACCGTGATACGTTTTTTAAATGCAAGGATTTCACCTATTGACATTCATCGTGAGTTATAGGGGAGTCAATAGAGAACGAAAACATGCATTGTTTCGGAAAAATTCATACATGCTGATATTTTTCTAAAACTTTGTATTAATGTATTAATGTTTATGTGTATGTATGTGTATGTATTAATTGTTTAAACAATAACAATTGTTTGTATAAATAATTTTAAAAATATCGTTGAATTTATCATTTTACTTTGATCAAATATGTTCCTTTTTTGTTTTTGATTATGCTGAATCCGAATATGGCATTACAATTTGAAAATTTGAGCTCTTATACAGTATGTTTGCGTAACTATAGTCCGTCCCACATTGACTTTACAGTATATAGAACATAGACAATGCAGTCCTTTGAGAGTTTTTAGTGCGGTGATGCTGATTTTATCAAAAATAATTTGTAATCGAACATTAGAGAGATTAAATTAAAACTGCTTTAGAAAGGCAATCTACAATTTTATTATTCATAATATGTATGCGTAATAATAACTATGGTATATCAAATTAACTTATACGAATATGTACTAAAATTGTAGATTGTCTTTCTAAAACATCTCTCTAATGTTCGATTACAAATTCTTTTTGATAAAATCGGCATCACCGCGCAAAAAACTCTCATAAGGGCTTCATTGCATATGTTCCCTATACTGTAAAGTCAAGATGGGACGGACTATAGGAACCATATGGGGAGCTTTTTAATTATCAATTCTACGAAAAAAAGTTATTTCTCAAATATGCTCTGCATAGTCTAAAATCTAATACTCAACCATCAGATATTAAATTTTATCAATTTTATAAGAGGTATGTCAAAAATATGAATTTCGTTAAAGAATAAAGTACCTTTATATTTCAGAATATAAAAAATTGTTATTATGAAAAGTTTGCAAATTTTTCTCAAATTACGGATAGCCAACATCATTTTAATCATAATAATTATGATAACTACTATTTTATTATCAATTTTACGAAAAAAAGTTATTCTTCATAAAATGCTCTACCTGGTCTAAAATCTAAGATGCAACCATCAGATATCAAACTTTTTCAATTTTATACGAGGTATGTAAAAAAATATGAATTTCGCTAAACAGTTAAGAACCTTTATACTTCACAATATTTCAATTAGACGGATGTATTTGAATATTTAAACACAGTTTTTAATTCCAAACAACTTTTCTTAATAAAAATTTTCAATATTGTGAAATAATAAAGGTACTTTACTCTTGAGCGAAATTCATATTTTTGACATACCTCGTATAAAATTAATAAAATTTAATATCTGATGATTGCATCTTAGATTCTATACGATTCAAAGCATTTTATAAAGAATAACTTTTTCTCGTAAAACTGATAATAAAAAAGTTATCAACAGGTCCAAGTTACGCAGACATACTATATGAGCTCAAAAAATCTTTTTAACGTTTATTATTTTTTAAGCTTGTTATTTAATGTATTTTAGGTAAGTTGTACAGAAAACAGTTTTGATGACTGTACAAACATTTTTTTAACTTATATTTTTCGGTTTTTGTATTACATTTTTTGATCTTTCTCAATTTTCTCAAAAAGAAGTTGTGTATTTTATGTCTAAAGTAAAATAATGTAGTGCATTTCAAAGATTACATCTTGAGCTTTAAAAAACACCTATAAAATTGTAATATATCTATTCAAACTTGAGTAATAGGTACCCTCTTAAAATGATAGTAATTCTGTAAAACTACGAAGTTTTCAAAAATTACATTTTTTAAGACATCGTATCATTTGATTTAATTTTTTAGATTTTTTTGAATGAAACGTCATTTAGTAAAATGTTAGAAAACTAAGTTGTGCAAATTTGAGAGTTATGTCAGTAAAATTGTATTAGTTACACATCTTTAAATCATTTTTAAACAAAATTCATGTAAGTCTCACTTTACGCCCACACCGTACTTATGCCCATACATTTTATTTCTTTTTATTATAACTATAGGATAGCTTAATTGTTCTTCTTTTATGTCCAATTTGTAAAATTTCATATGATTCATTAGTTAAAGAATTATATTAAAATAACTCAACCATGCGCTTCACCGGACGCTAGTATACAGTGCGCCAATGTTTGTGCGAAGGTGACTTTAGCGTTATAAATGAAAAATTATAGAAGCTTTAGATTTAATTTTAGAAAAATCTTTATATAAGGTTTTTTGTGTAAAATTTTCTGAATTTTTTAATGGTCAAGTCAGTTTTTTTCTAAGATTTATATTTTCGTAGGTATTTAAAAAAACAACTAATTTCGCAGTTCATTTGTTTAATAAAAAATGAAGCACCCACTTCTGTAGTAGAAATTTTTGATATGTTGTTTTTTTAAACATTTCTTAATCAAATTATTAAAAGTTCTATCTTGTTTGATTTTTTCCGAAGTAAAAAACTCTATTGACTCCCCTATTAATCGAAGTTTATGGGTAAAAGTGCATATCTCTTCAACACAAATAGTGTACAGCATTCAATGAAGGCCGGACGCAAATTCACGATGAATCTGAAGTCCTTCCGTTCGGCCTTCACTGAAATCTCTTACACCATTTGCGAACATGTTGAACAGATATGCACTTTTACCCATAAACTTCGATTAACTGACGCTGAATGTCAACAAGTGAAATCCATTTTGCATTTAAAAAACGTATCACTGCATGAATTACAGATTGACGGTAACAGCGACTGGGATCTTCTATCTTCGAATAATGCTAGGCCTACACACTACACTGAGTTGACTGAGCACTGATCAAAGCCAGGTAATCCGGTATACCCCAGGCTGTGGGTGAAAAAACGTGATATAATTTAGGAATTTTTGAAACCTATCAGGTGTTGTAAAGGACGATGCCACGAATAACTTCTACTAAAATGTGACCAAAAATATTGTGAGCTTTTTTTTTATTGCGATTTTCATTTGTTAAATTTGCAATTTTTAAAGATTTTTAATTTTGCAGCTTAGGATATTGATTTTAGAGAAAAACTTTTCAATAGAAAGGTGTAGTAAATTAAAAAACCTACAATTTGAGCTATGGTAAGTTTAATTTCGTTAATTGGTTATTGGAAAACAGCCTGCGAAAAGTCCAAAATGGCCGTTTTTTACAATTGCAATATTTATTGTACAAATAATTTTTTTTTATTTTTTAAAGCTTTAAAATGAAGATCTTTCAATTCCAAACATAAAAAAAATTGTAAAGCCAGATTAACGAATTTGTTGCTTAGATATTATAATTTGTTTATCCCAAGAGGTCAAATGTCGAAGGCTATAACTTTTTGAGAAAAAAAAATCGTAGAGACTTGGTGAAACATTAAATCTCCTTCTAAAGAGTTATATTTTCATATTCTGATATAAATAAATGCGTAAAATATTTTTAAACCTCTAATTTTTGGGTTTGAAAATAAGGTGGCAAATCTCGTTATTAACATTTAGAGCTGAAGCGGCCCTGTACATCCTATGAGTTTTTAACTTACAGATTATTGTTGCTGAAGATGAAACGAAGATTTATAAAAAAAAAATAAAAAATTTCTACGACCAACTGAAGCCGAGATAATTTTTGGGATTGAAAATAAGGGGGCAAATTTCGTTATAAACATTTAGAGCTGAAGCGGCCCTGTATATCCTATGAGTTTCTAACTTACAGATTATGGTTGCTGAAGACGAAACGAAGATTTATAAAAAAATTGAAATTTTCTACAACCAACTGAAGCCGAGATAATTGTTTTTTTTTTCTTAAATCGTAATGCCTTTATTTATAACAATTAAGAAATTATTTTACAGTCATTGACTAAAGAAAGACTTATATTATCTTAAAATAAAAATTATTATAAAATATAATTACATTTTATTAAAAATTATTTTTAAAATCGGTGCTTTTGCGAGCGGCCGAATTTTGCAAATCGCCCGTCTCGCTTCAAATCTGCGAGCTCGGAAAATTTTTACGTAACTTGTATTAAATTTTGTCAGAAAACAATTTAATAATATTACCATTATAATATACAGTCTATTTACCACTGTATTTGTTTTTCTTGATAAACTTTTATATGTGAAATCCAAAAAGAATAGTCACTACAAGAAGAAAAAGTTTTATATTGTATATTATAGTAAGAAGTAACATTATTATTATTATATTTATATAACAATGAAAAAATTAAAAATATAGTTATATATTTCATATATATGTATCATTTTTGTAATATTATTTCTTCAGAAATGAAATTTCACATATAAAAGTTTATCAAGAAAAACAAATACAGTGGTAAATAGACTGTATATTATAATGGTAATATGTATTATTAATTTGTTTTCTGTCAAAATGTAATACAAGTTACGTAAACATTTTCCGAGCGCGCGGATTTGAAGCGAGACGGGCGATTTGCAAAATTCGGCCGCTCGCAAAAGCACCGATTTTAAAAATAATTTTTAATAATTAAATGTAATTATATTTTATAATAATTTTTATTTTAAGATAATATAAGACTTTCTTTAGTCAATGACTGTAAAATAATTTCTTAATTGTTATAAATAAAGGCACTACGGCTTAAGAAAAAAAAAACAATTATCTCGGCTTCAGTTGGTTGTAGAAAATTTTTATTTTTTTTATAAATCTTCGTTTTGTCTTCAGCAACAATAATCTGTAAGTTAGAAACTCATAGGATGTACAGGGCCGCTTCAGCTCTAAATGTTTATAACGAAATTTGCCCCCTTATTTTAAAACCCAAAAATTATCTCGGCTTCAGTTGGTCGTAGAAATTTTTTATTTTTTTATAAATTTTCGTTTCATCTTCAGCAACAATAATCTGTAAGTTAAAACTCATAGGATGTACAGGGCCGCTTCAGCTCTAAATGTTTATAACGAAATTTGCCCCCTTATTTTCAAACCCAAAAATTAGAGGTTTAAAAATATTTTACGCATTTATTTACATCAGAATATGAAAATATAACTCTTTAGAAGGAGATTTAATGTTTTACCAACTCTCTACGATTTTTTTTTTCAAAAAGTTATAGCCTTCGACATTTGACCTCTTGGGATAAACAAATTATAATATCTAAGCAACAAATTCGTTAATCTGGCTTTACAATTTTTTTTATGTTTGGAATTGAAAGATCTTCATTTTAAAGCTTTAAAAAATAAAAAAAATTATTTGTACAATAAATATTGCAATTGTAAAAAACGGCCATTTTGGACTTTTCGCAATAACTAATTAACGAAATTAAACTTACCATAGCTCAAATTGTAGGTTTTTTAATTTACTACAACTTTCTATTGAAAAGTTTTTCTCTAAAATCAATATCCTAAGCTGCAAAATTAAAAATCTTTAAAAATTGCAAATTTAACAAATGAAAATCGCAATAAAAAAAAGCGCACAATATTTTTGGTTACATTTTAGTAGAAGTTATTCCTGGCATTGTCCTTTACAAGACCTGATAGGTTTCAAAAATTCCTGAATTATATCCTGAAATCGACCTATTTTTCACCCACAGCCTGTAGTAATACTATATTTATCTATGGATCAAAGCAACTTGATGCAACGATGAGAAACTGGTGGGGTAAAAAAGAGGGAGAGTTGATGTGTAAGGCAGGGTTGTCAGATTTCTCGCATACTTTCACAGCGGCGTAGGCAATCTTATTTTACGAATGACACTCGTACCTCATCAAGGAACCACACTGTAGCGTAGAATGTTATGTGTAGATAACTACACTGACATTCAAAAAAGATAGTTTTAATTTATTTATTTCTTAATTTATTTATTTATTGATGGATATCATAATTTCCGTACTAGACAAAAAGACCGAAATAATTAGAATGAATATTTAAAAAATAAAAAATATATATTATATAACATTTATTTGGCTGGTTGAAGTGCATAATTCAATAGGCGGGTGCCTTTTGTCGAAAAAACATGATTTCATACCCATAAAGAGAAACTTTTTTAATCGATAGATTATGATGCTAATATGCTATCTTTAAAAGTTTACTGAAAATTTTTCGTTATTCACTTCCTTACCATTTTAGACCAGTAAGGATCTGTTTTTAGGTGGATGTGAGAGGTGGCATACAGATTTTTGCGGATAAAGTTAGGTGATAACTTCGTTAATAATAATTGATTTATGCTCCTTCTCAAATATGCCCGGAACATTAATAAAAAAAAATAAAATATTTAAAAATTTCAAAAAATTTCGTTTTTTTTTCTACTTTTTTTGCTTATAACTTAAAAACTATTCACTTTAGAACAAAGTCGTATAGGATTAAACCAAAGATAATTAAATTTTCTATCAGATGCGATTGGTTAAAAATGTCTTAATTTATCACCCTTGCTTCAAAATAGCAATCAATATAAAATAAGGGGGCAAAACAAGTCTGTCCTTATTTAATGTGTTTCGATCACTTAGGTTACACTTGGAACCTTCCTAATTCGCTTAGAAAATTTTTGTAATGTGCTAAAACCGTACACCAAATTTCATTAAAATTGACTTACTAGATTTTGCATGAGGGATTAAGGGAATAAGATTTTTCGTAGGATGCATAGTTTTCGAGATAAACGCGGTGGAACTTTCAAAAAATCGAGAAATTGCAATTTTTGAACGCGAATAACGTTTGATTAAAAAATAAAATAGCAATTCTGCTGACAGCACTTGAAAGTTTAAGTCAAATTATACCGGTTTTAATTATTTGCATTGCTAAAAATTAATTTTTTTATTATTAAACAAAGCTATCTGTTTATAAGCCAAAAAATTGTTTATAAATTTAAAACATTGCTGAGGCCCCGTAAATAATAGGATTTTAATTCTGTAAAGTGTATTAGATAGGTAGAGCACCTCTTTATATGTAAAAAAATTAGCCAACTTCTAAATGGTCTACTTTTTGTTCAGAAAGATTTTAAAAAAATTGAACTTTTTTAAAAACATTTAGATTGCGAATTTATTATGCAAAATTTATTAGGTCGATTTTAATGAAATTTGGTACACGATTTAAGTATGTTACAAATAATTTCCAAAGCGAATTACTAAGGTACTAAGTGCCACCAAAGTGGTTAAAAAATATTGAATAACAACAGACTTATTTTGCCCCCTTATTTTGTATTTATTGCTATATTGCAGAAAAGGTAATACCTTAAGACATTTTTTACCAGTCGTATATGTATCACACAAAATTCAATTATCTTTATTTTATTTCTCTACGACTTTGTTCCAAAACGAATCGATTTAAAGTTATAAGCAAAGAAAGCAGAAAAAAATCGATGTTTTTCGAAATTTTTAAATATTTTAATTTTTTTATTAATGTTCCGGGCATATTTGAGAAGGAGCATAAGTCAATTATTATTACTGAAGGTGTCACCTAACTTTATCTGCAAAAATCCGAATGCCACCTCTCACATCCAAAAATAGACGTTTTTTCGCAGATCCTTACTGGTCTATTTCCACACCTATTTATTTCTAACAATTTTTAAACACATTATAAATAAAAATGCTTTTTTCGCTTCGAAACCACGTTTTTTTAATAATAGACCAAGAGCAACGTCGAAAAAACAAGTATTTTAAGACAACTGGTTCTTTAATATATTATTCCCTCTATGCTTCCTCGAACACCATACCGGCCATCTTGCTACTGATACAGGTTGAGTTCATTACTGCGCAGCACACGTGTACAGTTAAATATATCGAATTTAAAATTATTTTAAAACGAAACATTTTTTTTGTCTTTACTTTTTAAACATTATTAGAAATATGGATTATAATTGCCAGACATTTCTGTGGTTTAAAAAAAAATGACAAAAAATTTTTCATCTTAAAATAATTTTAAATTCGATATACAGGGTGATTGATTACTGTGATAAAGCTCAGTAGATCCGTTATAGTAATAAATAACAATAAAAGTTAATAAAAAAATTGTAGCCAACTTTGAGCGTCGCATTACAAAATTAGTTAGAATGTTACAGGGTGTACCAAAAGATAGTGACAGACCAAACTTATGTTTTTTAAATGGAACACCCTATATTTTATTTTATATTCGAAATCCCCTTAACTTCCTTATCACAAAAATATAAAGGTTTGTTATGTTATATAGGGCTTTTACAAAGTTATAACCAATTTTGTAAGAAAATCGTAAAAAGTTCAGCTCCCTGTATAAATAAAAATAAGCACAAGAGCAATGGATTATTGGTGCCATATATTTTTGTTGATTGTGAAAATTTTTAAGAATTGTTGATATTGCTAATTTTCTTTATATCGAATACAGGGTGAGTCAAAACGCAAGTACGTTCTTTTCTCAAAAATTTTAAATGGACCACCCTGTATTTTATATCACTATCGAAAAGTAGTACCGTACTTTAATTTTTGTATATTCCCTATGTCTAAATTTGTTAGTTTTCGAGATATTTTCATTTTTCAGAGCAAGTTATTAATTAGGCTGTTCTATTTAAAATTACTGAGAAAATAATGTACTTGCGTTTTGGCTCACCCTGTATTCGATATAAAGAAAATTAGCAATATCAACCATTTCTATAAATTTTGTCAATCAACAAAAATATATGGCACCAATAATCCATTGCTCTTGTGCTTATTTTTATTTATACAGGAAGCTGAACTTGTTACGATTTTCTTACAAAATTGGTTATAACTTTGTAAAAGCAATATAACATAACGAACCTTCATATTTTTGTGATAAGGAAGTTAAGAGGATTTCGAGTATAAAATAAAATATAGGGTGTTCCATTTAAAAAAACATAAGTTTGGTCTGCCACTATGTTATCGAACACCCTGTAACATTCTAACTAATTTTGTAATGTGAAGCTCAAAGTTGGCTACAATTTTTGTTATTAACTTTTATTGCTATCTATTACTATAGCGGATCTACTAAGCTTTATCACACTAATCAATCACCCTGATTTTGTATTTACCTGTACAGGTGTGCTGCGCATTAATGAACGCAGCCTGTATCAGCAGCATCAAGGAATCAGCTGTCTTAAAATACTTTCTCGAAAACGTTGCTAGCTTTTAGTCTATAATTTGGGTTATTCTAAGACAAAAGCTATTCTTGTAATTTTTCGTTAAGCGCTTACTTTAAGCATAAAATTCAAATGAACCATTAAACATTCTGAAAAAAAAAACCGCTAATTTCGATGCCATTTTTTAATAGGTGCGACACCGAATTTAAAAAAAAAACAAAAAATAACTTAGTAGCGCGTCATCAAAAATGGAAAACGCGGTCCAAGATTGCGGCTTTAATTTTGAATATTTTGTCGAGATATTTGGCACACATATTCGTAATATAGTAAAGAATGGCGGTACAGAGCCAATTTGAGAAATATGTTAGAATGTGTCTCAAACGCTAAAATTGGCTTTTTTTCGGCATTTTTAACTGTGTATTTGCATTTTACGTATAAAGTAAGCAATTCACAAATAAATCACAAGAATAACTTTCCATCTTAAGGTGATACAGTAGCGATCAACAGGTAGCAAAAACGCGTTCCAAGATTGCGGCTGTAATTTGGAATATTTTTTCGAGATATTTGGCACACGTATTCGTAATGTAATAAAGAATGGCGGTACACAGCCCAATTTGAAAAATATATTAATATGTGGAAATTACTCTGTGTAATTAAATACAATATTGAAAAAACGAGCCTGTACCGCCATTAAGAAGAACAAAAAAATACACTTTCTTCGAATAAACTTTTTTATCCGATGCCTAGATTTTGTGTCATTTTGGAACTACTAAAATTTTTTATTTCATTAGTAGTTCCAAAATGACACAAAATCTAGGCATCGGATAAAAAAGTTTATTTGAAGAAAGTGTATTTTTTGTTCTTCTTAATGGCGGTACAGGCTCGTTTTTTTAATATTGTATTTAATTACAGAGTAATTTCCACATATTAATATATTTTTCAAATTGGGCTCTGTACCGCCAGTCTTTATTATATTACGAATAGGTGTGCCAAATATCTCGAAAAAATATTCAAAATTACAGCCGCAATCTTGGAACGCGTTTTCGCTACCTGTTGATCGCTACTGTTTCCTCTTAAGATAACCAAAATTATTAAAAAAGTGGTTTTGAAGCGAAAAAAGGAATTTTGGTTTAAAAATTGGTACCTGAATAAATACGTTACCATGGACAATTTTCTGTAATTTTTTTAAACGTACCATATTGGCATCCATCGATTAAAACATGTGTCTGATAAATAATTAATCTTTACATTAGTATAGAAAATTTTATTAAAGAGTACTGTACGAGTACTTTAAGTATGTAATATTTTTCCCGTACTGAACCGAATGACCGATTTATTAATAATTAGAATATTAATTATACAGGGTGTCTGCGTAACTTGGAACCATATGGGAAACTCTTTTAATATCAATTTTACGAAAAAAAGTTATTCTTTATAAAGTGCTCTGCATAGTCTAAAACCTAAGATGCAATCATCAGATATCAAATTTTGTCAACAGTATACGAGGTATGTCAAATAATATGAATTTCGCTCAAGAGCAAACTACCTCTATATTTCAAAATATCAAAAAATTTTATAATAAAATGTTATTTGTAATTAAAAACTATATTCAAATATGCAATAACAGTCTTCTACTTGAAAAAAAAAATCTGAAAGTTTCCTAAATTACCGATTCCGAACATCATTTTTATTTATTAGACATGTAATAACTCTTTTATTAATAATTTTAGGAAAAAAAGTTATTCTTCATAAAAATCTGTGCATGGTCTAAAGCTCAAGATGCAACCATCAGTTATCCAAGTTTGTTAATTTTATACGAGGTGTGTCAAGAAAGTTCTTTCTAAATTCTTTCTAAATTCATATTATTTGACACACCTCGTATAAAATTAACAAACTTGGATAACTGATGGTTGAATCTTGAGGTTTAGACCATGCACAGATTTTTATGAAGAATAACTTTTTTTCCTAAAATTATTAATAAAAGAGTTATTACATGTCTAATAAATAAAAATGATGTTCGGAATCGGTAATTTAGTAAAATTTCAGAAATTTTTTTTCAAGTAGAAGGCTGTTCTTGCATATTTGAATATGGTTTTTAATTACAAATAACTTTTCCTAATAAAATTTTTTGATATTTTGAAATATAAAGGTAGTTTGCTCTTGAGCGAAATTCATATTTTTTGACATACCTCGTATACTGTTGACAAAATTTGATATCTGATGATTGCATCTTAGGTTTTAGACTATGCGGAGCACTTTATAAAGAATAACTTTTTTTCGTAAAATTGATATTAAAAAAGTTTCCCATATGGTTCCAAGTTACGCCGACACCCTGTATTATATATTTAAAATATTTTTTTGGACGAACACTCGTTAAGAAGTGTACTTCTTTAAATAAAACGTACAAAACAAGGTTGGACAATTTTTGCTTAACGTGGAACATGTCATATTGATCTAAATATTCATATTCAATCAATTTGTTGAGATTAACTAATTTGTATATAAATATTTATATAATACGTAACTGCTGTTTCATTTCTTTATAACATATTCCCTTATCCATTCCAAGTATATTTTTTATGGGAATATTCTTTTATATATTTGACACAAATGTCAGCGTCCACCAAGAACAACAGACCTGGTTGATTTTTTGTAGATCTGGTAACAGGAGGCGAAGTAATAAATATAATTTATTTATTTTAACAACACCCTAATATATTAATAAACAATAAATTAATAACAAACAATGCAGTGCCAGCTAATAGAATTAAATGTAAATCTAGTTAATACTTCCAACATATATACAATATACTACGTAGACAACTTGAAGTAGCCATCAAAGCTGCAAACAACGAAACCTTCGAACATTACATTACAAACCTTACAGCAAATGATCAGACGCTATGGAAGGCGACTAAGAAGTTCAAAAAACCATACATAACTATTTCTCCCCTCCATAAACCAAATGGTGAATGGGCTCGTTCCAACAAAGAAAAAGCGGACGTCTTTGCTGAACATCTTACGAGTGTATTTCAAACCGAACCACCAGACCCTGATGAAGAAGTGGAAGAACTAATTAGCGCAGCATGTCAAATGTCCCTTCCAATCAAAAGTTTTACTCCTATAGAAGTCAAGAAAGAAATAACCAAATTCAACTCACGAAAGGCTCCAGGTTATGACTTAATCTCGGCACAAGTACTAAAACAACTTCCTCGTAAGGCCATTATTATGCTAACAGTAATATTTAATCGCATGCTAAGTTTATCATACTTTCCAAAAATATGGAAATTTGCAGAAATCATAATGATCCTTAAGCCAAGCAAAGCGCCCAATGAAGTAACATCTTATCGACCTATCAGCCTACTCCCAATCGTTAGCAAAGTTTTTGAAAGTTGCTGCTACAAAGAATATACGCAGATCATGAATTCCTAACATTACTACCAGAACATCAGTTTGGTTTTCGGGAAAATCACTCTACTATACAACAAGTCCATCGAATAGTAAATGAAATATCAAAAACTCTCGAAGAAAAGAAATACTGCAACGCTGTATTCCTAGATATCTCACAAGCGTTTGACAAAGTTTGGCACAGAGGTCTGCTTTACAAAGTAAAATCAGCACTATCTAGTAACTATTTCCTCCTAATCAAATCCTACTTATCAAATAGATATTTCTCAGTAAAATTCAAAGACCAACAATCCAGCCTCTGTCCTATTAACTCCGGAGTTCCGCAAGGTAGTGTTCTCGGGCCGCTGCTGTTCTCACTCTACACAGCCGATATACCAGAGTCTCATAATACTACGATCGCTTCCTTTGCTGATGACGTAGCAATACTAGCTGTAAATGAAGATCACATACAAGCCTCACAAGACCTGTAACACCATCTGGACATACTCAGTGAATGGTACACAAAATGGCGAACAAAAGTAAACAAAACAAAATCATCTCAAATAACGTTTACCAACCGCCACCACACATGCCCACCTGTAAGAATGGAAAATGAACGAATACCAACAGTAACAGACGCTAAATACCTTGGCCTCCATCTTGACCAACGTCTTACTTGGAAGAAACATATCCAGACCAAAAGAAGACAACTAGACTTGAAATTCCGGCAAGTGTATTGGCTCCTTGGACGCAGATCAAAACTCAACATCCAAAACAAAATTCTTCTGTACAAAGCAATACTCAAACCTATTTGGTACTACGGACTACACCTCTGGGGCTGTGCAAAGTCAACATCACTGAATATCATCCAAAGATTTCAGTCTAAAGTTCTAAGATCAATAGTGGACGCACCATGGTACGTAACTAATCAAACACTTTACGAAGACTCAGTGGCGTGCTGGAACTTTTCGAGCGGCCCGGTGATTTTATAGAAAAGCGGCCTCCCATCCTCATCTTACCTTCTATTATCAGGATTTTTTATTCGTTATTTATAAAACAAAAATACAAAAATATAAATTATTTTTAAATCAAACATAAGACTTTGAATTCAATGAAATTTTTTTTAAATTTGCTATATTTTTTATTTAGGAATAAGCAATCTTACAAATAATAAATATTATCACCTATCATCACATATCACATAATAAAATATACATAGTTTCAAAAGTTATGCATTACTTAAAATTATGCTCATTTTCATAGTTGATTTTTTCGTGAACAGATTAGCGGATTCCGTTATGTTTTTTACTATTTTAGATTTTTCTTTGGTATTTACCCAGTTGGGCAAAGGTTTACTCAAACTTCTTTTTTGTACCTATACCGGGTGGAAGAAAAGAAATGCTTTTCTTATGTTAAGTTTGAGACACCCTGTAGGGAGGACAAGGTATAAATGTTGATATACATCGAAATCGTATTGTAGTCTTATTTTGTGAACATTTTGTTTTTTGAATGTCCCTGATATCTTTAGAAACAAAAAAATGGACGGTTTATTTCTTTAGCATGACATGTTTTAGCTGAAACAAAACTAAATTAACAATAAAAAATAAGAGCTAACAAACCTTTAAAAACAGAGAGGCATATAACGTTAACAATTCTGGTCGAAACCTTAAGATATATTTGTCGACCAAGTAAGCGGTATTCACAGCGCAACATAAGAGAGACGAGATTGTTTAATAGAGGCTCTGTGATGTTTTGGGGTGGACTTTCTTTGAGAGTGAGTACGGATTTGGTTACTACGTGGAGGCTCTTTAAATAGCGAGAGGTACATTGCACAGATTTTCTTTATTTGAACACTTTGTTCCTTTCGCACTATATATAGAAAATAATTTCATCTTAGTGTATGATAAGACATAACCTCCTCACGTATCGCATGTCATCAGTTAAAATACATATTAAAGAGTAAAACCGTCTAATTTCTTTGTTATTAAAGATATCAGAGAAACTAAAAACAATGTTCACAAAATATGGGAGTACAACTTAACTTCGATGTATTTTGTACGTTTTCCTTCCTACAGGGTGTCTCAAACTTTTGTTTCAGTTAAAACACATGTTAAAGAATAATACCGTCTATGTTCCTTGTTTCTAAAGATATCAGTGATATTCAAAAAACAAAATGTTTTTGAAATATTTTCTTAATATCATTCGATTAGAAATTAAAAAAAAATGTTTGTTATATCTATGTTTTTGGGAAATTCTTATTTGACCGGCCTCAAGAGGCCGCAGCCTCTCGGTGATTGCCCCGATTCATTTGCCAGCACGCCACTGCGAAGACTTAAATATACCTTTCATCAGAGAAGAAATCCATCGAGCCACGGAGTCACAAAATGAGCGTACCATTCACCATGACAATGAGTTAGTAATGGCCCTGCCACAAGGAGACTAGATAGAACCTGGCCTCAGGACCTATTTTAAAACTTAAACATAAATATAATAAGATGAGACATCATTGGAAGTCTCTTCTTCATGCCGAAAAACATGGAACAAATTTATTTAATACTCTTTTAATGATGTAGATTGTAAAGAAACAAAATTACATAAAAAAACAAAGAGAAGTTTTTGAAGGAACTCGAAAACACTCCAATGACAAACCAAACTCACATTCTCCAACATATTTAATGTGGATTTTCTGATTTATTAGCCCAGTTATTGATTTTTTAAGCTATTAAAGATGTTGCTAATGTTACACTATTTACAAAAAGGAAATAACATATGAAGAATAGTCAATTTTTTGAATTTTATAAGTTTTTTTTTAGTTCCTGTAAAATTTGAAAAAGTGGAGAATGTGAGATTTGCAGTTAGATTCCTTTTTATCTTAACTCTTTGTAGATTTCTCTTGCTATGTATGCATCACCTACGTCTAACTCTCAGATTCTTCTTTGCTCTTTCGGCTAGCAGGGTATCTTATTATTGTTCTCTCACTCTTGATAAAAGGATATAGAGAATCCCTTTCTTTCATTTTCCCACAATCAGACGTACTTCCTTCGCCGGTTGTTTTCGTCTTTTGTAAGCAGTACTGCGGAAGGAGTTATCTCCACCTCAATGGATCAGAGAAATCACTTCTATCAATAATTTCAATCTTCTTCTTCTTATGCAATCCACTAATGGATGTTCGCGATCACGGTTGACCATTTTTCTCTATCCCTTGCAGTATGTATTAGGTCTCCTACGTTTCTTAGCCCTGTCCATTGTTTGACATTACGGAGCCATGACATTTTCTTCCTGCCCACTCCCCTTCTTCCTGCGATCTTTCCTTCAATTAAGGTTTGCAGAAACTGGTATCTTTCGTTTCTAATTAGGTGCCCCAGGTATGTCGTTTTTCTCTGTTCAATTGTGCATAGCAGTTGTCGTTCTGTACCAATTCTTCTCAGTATTTCTTCATTTGTTCGTGCGGTCCAGGGATCTTTAAGGATTCGTCGATAAATCCACATCTCAAATGCCTCTAGCTTATTCATTGTTTATTTTTAAAGTCCATTCTTCCATGCCATATAGGAGCACCGACTATATATAGCATTTCGTGAATCTTAGTCTTAGGTTCAATATGTACCTTTAAATTAATTAGCCGTTAAAATTTATTTTGTCTAAATCTATTCTATTTTTTCCGCCTTACTGTACACATAGGCACATGGCATTCACCAATTTTATAATTTATTTTGTCGTTTCACCATCACTGTTGTCCATTTAATTTAATATAACTTCTGCCGAAATATTATCCGTTTCCGTTGTAAGTCCCTGTTTTCGGAATTGTTTATAGACGGAAAATAAAACGATATTGCCATATCCTTCTCAAATGATAATTTTGATAAATACCAACGAATATAGAAAGATACTTCACTGTCATTTTTTAGTAAAGAAAGTCTGGAACAATTGTTTAACAACACTCGTTTGTAGACGAGAGATGTTGCGGTCGCGGTGGTGAAGGGGAGATCACGTGCCCACTCTATACTCTGTAGTGTTAGTTCCCCATATGTTCCCGACTTTCTTTACTAAAAAATGATTGTGAAGTGTCCTTCTATAAGCGTCTATATTCGTTGTAAATACTCCGTCCGTTAGAGACAATTGTAAATTGAAACAGAAAAGCCAAGATCAAATAGACTAGGGCAACAACAAGACTATAGATTTAGACAATGTAGAACACGTGAATCGATTCACGCTCTTAGGAATGAATCAGGTCGCAAACAATAAAGAAGAACCGGAAATAAATAGAAGGCTTATACTGACAAATAAAGCCTATTTCTCGATGAGCCACATATTCAAATTGCGAGACATACACATGAAAACAAAGCTCCGGGTTTATAAGACGATAATCAGGCCCATAGCAAGTTATGGGTGTGCAACATGGGCTATGACACAGAAATCTGTCAATTCACTAGACGTGTTTGAAAGAAAAATATTACGTAGTATAAATACTGGGCCCAATAAGTGACAATAACAACTAGCGAATTAGGTATAATAAAGAAATATACGAACAATATACTGAACCTACACTAAACAGCAGAGATTACGGTGGGCAGGGCACGTGGTCCGCATGCATGAGAATGAAATCCCCAGAAAATTGCTAAATTCAAGGAAAAAGACCTGTTGGAAGAAAAAGAGATGGGAAGGCGAGATAGATGAGGATGTCAAAAACCTCATAAAAACGCGTTCACAGAAAAAAACAGCTTCTTCTTAACGTGCCCTATCAAGTCCCCTTGACGTTGGCGATTAATATGGCGAAACTGTCTCTCTCTCGAGCTATTCTAAATAGTTGTTCTGCTTTCTTTTTTCCTGCGTCCACTCCCTGACATTCTTCAATCAAGAGGCCTGTTTTCTACCAATTCCTCTGCGTCCTTCGATTTTACCCATCATAATAAGTTGAAGAATATTATATCGTTCTCCCCTTACTACATGCCCAAAATAGCCATCTACATTGGACGTTATCAAGCAGCTCGCGAGCAGCATTTGCTCTCTTAAGGACTGCTACATTTGTCAGCATAGCCGTCCATGGTATTTTCAGTGTACGTCTGTGCAGCCACATTTCAAAGGCCTCCAAACGATTAATGGTGGATATTTTTAATGTCCATGCTTCGACACCATACAAGAGGACTGACCAGATGTAACATTTAATCATGCGCTTTCGAAGTTGAAGTTATCAATACAGAAGAATGACTTCATTTTTAAAAAGGTTGTGCGCATAGGCGCTCATACCCATGGGCAGGGGGGCCGTGCCCCCTAGCTTTTCGGGTGCTTTAAACTATATATTGTTATCCATAGTGTACAAAATGTAATGTGCAAAATTTTCACGTCTGCCCCCCCCCCTTGAAAATTTTTATATGGGCGCCCATGGTTGTGCGGACTATCTCGATTCTACATTTATCTGGATCTAGTTGTTCAGTAATATGGCAACCAAGATATTGAAAACTGGGTACTCTTTGAATTATATGACCATCAACATATAACCGTATATAACTGTGAATCTGGATGTGGCAAACACCATGTATTTTGTTTTTGAACAGTTTATGTTTAGGCCAAATTCTCTTCCCATTGTCAATGGCATTTAAAAGGCATTGTAATCCACTCATGTTATCACTTAAAATAACTGTATCGTCTGCATCACTGATTGTATTTATCAGAATTCGTTAACTTTCACGCCCCATTCCAAATTATGCAGCGCTCCTTTAAATATTCTATCTAAATATAAATTGAATAACAGTGGGAACATTATACAACCCTGTGTGACACCTCTTTGTATGTTACACATTTCTGTTGATTTTCCATTTATGCAAGCTGTCGCTGTTTGACGCCAGTATATTTTTTCAATGATTAGTACGTTTTGGCTATCAACTCCTTTATGCGTTAATATTTTATTGTGTATATCCTTTATAAATTTGTGATGCTGGACTCGACCAAAGACCTTTTCATAGTCAATAAATACAGCAAAGACGTCTTTCCTTTGATCTCGGCATTTCTGCAATAATACATTTATTGCAAAGAGTGCGTCCCGGGTTCAAAGTCCATTTCTGGAGCCAAATTGTGTTTCATCCTGGTCTTCTTCAACATTTATCTCTGATTTTGCTGTGGATGATACGTAGAAATATTTTCAAAGTGTGGCTCATAATGCTTATCATTCTATAATCACTACAGTTTATCGGGCGTTGTTTTTTGGTAGGGTTATGAATTCGGACTTTAACCAATCTTCAGGGATATCACTAGTCGAATGAACATGATTGAAAAGTTTGACCAGTATTCCAATGTTTTCCTCATTTATGAGCTTTAACATCCCTGTCGGTATGTTGTCAGGGCCAACGGCTTTTTTGTTTTTTGACAATTTTATAGCATGTAGTATTTCCTATTTTAGTATTTCTGGTCCTTCACCTTCATCTAAAGTCTCCAGTTCTTAGAGTTAGAACAGCAGTTAATGGAAATTATTGGAGAAGCTTGCTGAAGGAGGCTAAGGTCCGGTTTGGGCTGTAGGCATAGACGCCCATACCCATGGACAGGGGGAGCCGTGCCCCCCCTAGCTTTTCGGGTGCTGTAAACTATATATTGTTATTCATACTATACAAAATATAACGTGCAAAATCTTCAGGTCTGCCCCCTCTGAAAATTTTTATATGGGCGCCCATGGCTGTAAACAGAAAGGACAGTTTAGGATTTTATTAACAACAACATACAACGCTTAACTTTTATTATGACGGCACTGAAAAATACAAAGCAAATATTTTTTTAAGTATAACATACGTATAAAAAATTTTCTATTTTTAATCCAGCCAGAAGAGTAAGAATTCATTAATATAAAAGAAAATTACTTAATAATAAAAAGAATTCATTACTAAATAATTCAATGTTTTTCGAATAGATCAGTAATTACAGCTTGAATCACAATATTACAACAGTTAATGTACTGAAACGTGCAACTTGGTTTTACGTGAGCTTTTACTCTTCTATACCCAACATGCTGACCAAAACAAAATTAATACTAGTTTATCCGCGGAGCTGACGTATCATGATCAGAAGAACCCATTGACTTTAGCACAAACATATTGTTAATACGTTACCTGCGGGAACAGTTTTTAAACAACTTCTTATTTAATTGAAAAATACTGTATGACTTGTACACACTTCTAAGTAGGTCAAACCGGCAAACAGGTGTATGTTCTCCAAAAAATTGATAGTGTGTAAAATTTTTTTTATTAATCAGCTAAGTACTTTCAACACATTACGTGCCATCATCAGAGCTTCGTCCTATTATAAATCCTTCATAGAAGAGCAATAGGGAACTTGCACATTTTTTTATTACATAATAATGTTCAGTTTTCTATAAAAATGACAGTTCCAAAATTTTACGCTTCAAAAACTCATAATAACTTAGAAGTACAAATTTAAAGTCTTCTGTATTTTAAAATAGTTCAAATGACCCGTGACGTCACACAGTTTAATTATATGGTTCCGTTTATGGTTATAATTAGGTATATTCTTCTTCTTCTTCTTTAGTTTATTGGCCTCCACCTACTTGGGTATACCTCGTCGCGGAATAAAGGAAAAATATTTATATTCTATCAACATTTATCGTATGTCATTGTAATAATATATACCAGTTTGTTGACATTGGAGTTTGATATAGTTATTGAAGGAAAGGAAAGAAGGTTTACTACGGAAAATAAAACCATTTTGTAAAAGTACAAGTTTTCTATGAATAGTTCAAACGATCAAAAACACTTGTAACGTCACATAACTGTATTTTCTACTGACGTTTATAACGTCTAATTTAAAATTCTGTTTACTTTGTTGGAAGAATGTAAACATATAAACGGATGACGTCACGACGCGTTTTGGCCTGGCTGGAATAATTTGAATTTTTAATCGTCTTTAGGGGCCAAACGAAAGCCAAACAAAACTATTTTATCTTTGATACATGTTTTAAATTATGTTCTGTTGTGATTTATAACATTTTTTTCGAATGTAAAATGTTATGTAAGTTCCCTATTGCCAAACAACACATTAAAAAACATAGATACTAGGCAAAGCCATAGACCTCGGGTATAAAAATGGTTTGACGCAGCCATGTTGTCTTTTTCAAAATAGAAAGAATTTAGATGTGAATTTATTAATTTTAAGGGGTTTTTATACCCGAGATCTGTGGATTTGCCCAGTATCTATGTTTTTTAATGTGTTGTTTGGCAATTGCTCTTCTATGAAGGATTTATAATAGGACGAAGCTCTGATGATGGCACGTAATGTGTTGAAAGTACTTAGCTGATAAATATTTTTTTTACACACTATCAATTTTTTTGAGAACATACACGTGTTTGCTGGTTTGACCAACTTCTTATTTGGCGGAACGAGCTCTTAAAGACTGTTTTAGACTATACTTTTTTTTGTTAACAGAAAATGATACTTAACAAAAATTACATGAAATTATTGTGTACAATATTAAGACAAGAAGTTTTGTGTATTACCACCATCACATTTCACTTTTTTCTATTAGAATATGTTATGTGATTCTGCGCATTACATGCTAAAAAAACACTTTTTTATATTTTTGTGATGGTACATGCACTGTTAACCTCAATTTTCTTCTTATTTTCTTTTAAGAATATTTTAACCTTATTTTCCTCAACATTTAACCTAGTTAGTTTTATCTTTGATATTTTATATTACATATGATGGATAAGAAAACTCTATTAATTTTAGCTGCTTCCATTGCAACATTTCTTAAAAGAAAAGTTAACCTTAAAAGAACCAACAGTATAAAAGTACAAAAGAACAGTATAACGAAAATAACCTAACTGCGCATGCCTTTGTACTAAAAATTGTTATCAAATAGGACATGTTCCAATTTGTATAACATTTTCTGTTAACAGATTTTGTTTCCTGTTTTACATTGTGACAAAACTTAGTGTACCATTTTCTTATATATCATTTTATGTTATAGTCTAAAACAGACTTTAAAGACCTCGTCACAAAACAGTCAATGTGTCAAGGTAGTTTAAGAAAAACTCAGCAAGTAACATAAAAAATTATTATTATTATATTCTTTCACAATGAATATCTGAATGAATATATTTACAATGTTATTAATCACATTCGTTATAGAAATAATTCATTAATTAAAATACAAAGAATAAAAAGATTAATAATGTCAATAAAGTATTTCTCTCATTTCGGAGTTTCTCTAACTGAACATAAAGGAAATTAACCGCATTATTGATACAAATAATTACTTAAAAATACAAAGAATAAAAAGATTACTCATATAAATAAAGTATTTCTCTCGTTACAACTGAACAGATGCCAATTAAAGGTGTTTTAAATACAGTAGAATCCCAGTTACGCTTTGTTTACATGGGCGGTTTGCCAACATTTGACGCCGCGGTTTACCTGAAAAACCCAACCGCCGCGGTTCAAGTTTAACATAGAAACAAATGCAACCGCTCAACATCGTACACATGCAACTTTTCCGTCGTCAAATCGCGGCGGTTGTAAGTTTACTAGGGGAGGAATGAGACCGCCAGTCAATCGCTCTCATGTGTACGAACCGCGGCGGTTGGGTTTTTCAGGTAAACCGCGGCGTCAAACGTTGGCAAACCGCCCATGTAAACAAGCTGTTATCCGTGCGCGGAGTATCAGGGCTGTAAATTATTATCCGTGCTATGATTTTCCATTACTCAAATTGCATTTCGAGGCTTTATTGAAATAGCATAACCATAAATTACTCGACAAAAACACTATACGGCCTGAAGGAGATGCATAATGCAATATCGATTACAACAATACCACGGGTGCCCATATAAAAACTTTTAGAGGGGGGCAGACGTGATGTTGTTGCACATTACATTTTGTATACTTTTGATAACCATATATATGTAGTTTAAAGCACCCGAAAAGCTAGGGGGGGAGCACGGCCCCCCTGGGGCGCCCATGAATAATACTCAGGGTATCCCTGGACATTCGCTTATCATCTGCCGCTTGATTTTCAAAATGGCAATAACCAGTGGAAAACGCAAGAAGAATATTTTACCGATTAAACAAACATTAGCGATTTTAAACAGAAGTGGAAAGGTGAAAATGTCACATCGTTATCATGAATATATGAAGATAGTATTAAGCAGACCACACAAAATTCTAGGAAATTTCATATCTAAGTCAGACTTATTTAAAAACATATCCAAGGAAATAATTGAAAGTATCGACCTTTCAACAACTCGATAAATCATTTTCCAACCAAGTGGTTTTTGTAGAACAGATCAGAGGGCGTTACAATCTCTGGGCCAATGTGTCCTAAACAAGCGAAGATTTTCACGAAACTTGAAAATAAAAGAACTTTTTAAACTGATTCATCAGATCCCGACGAAGAAAATGATGGGACGGTATCAATCACAAGAGTAACTGATCAGGTGGCTGAGCAATCTGCCAATATTCCACTATACTTGAGCAACGAGAACCTAGGAACCATATTGAAGTTGTGCAGAATACGTCAAAAGATTGACCTATGAGTTGGATTAAACTCATGAGATTTATTTTTTTTTATTATCTTTTTATAGTAGGTACATAATATGTATGAGTGTACATAAGTATCATATATAGTCCAGGGCGCATCTGTTTTGAGATGGACGTTGAGAGGTGACTCATATTTTTTTGCAGAAATTGCTTGGAATTAACTCATATAATAATAATTGAGCTATCCTCTCACTCAAAAAGGTCCGGAACATTGTTTAAATAATCAAAATGTCAAAAAATGAAGGAAAAATTCGATTTTTTCTTCGTTTTTTGATTATAACTTTAAAAAGTATTCGCTTCCGAGAAAAGTAGCACTGACATAAAAGTTGCGTAATTAAATTTGCTACAATATAGAATTGGTTAAAATTTAAAAAAATGGTCACGCTTGTTGCAAACTAGCAATAATTGCGAAAAAAACATAAAAAACAAGTATTCGCATTTTACGTTTTTCAACCATTTGTGCTACACTTAAGTACTTCATATTTTACCCAGAAAAACTTTATGGTATAATAAAACAATACTGTAAATTTCGTTAAGATCGGTTCAATAGATTTTGCAAAATAAATTTTGCAATCCAGCTTTCGCAAAAAAATTCATTTTTTTTCAAAATGTTGAAAGGACTAAAAATAAAGCAGGTAGAAAGTTGAAATTGTTTTTGCATATAGAAGATTACCGTAACTTTCATTTGCAATTTGCAAAATTAATATCGGTTAACTACCACGGCGTCAGGAATTTTTTTAAATAAACATTAATTTTTGATGCTACGCGCAGGACAGCGGTGTTCGATTCACACAAGTTGATTTCCACCAAAATTTCTTCCAATCTTTATTTAATATATATTGTTTTCTTACTCTTTATTTTGTTGTATTTTAATATTTTTATTCCACAAAAATCAACTTAATTTGATTACTGTTGAAATAATTGCATATGTTTAAAAATAATAAATTTTCATTCTCTAAGTTAAAATATATGAACAAAGAAAGTTTTGCTAAAAAAGTTTTTGCTTTAAAAGACAGAGTATGTGTTTTTATTTTGCAATAAACAAATTTATTTATTTATATCGAAATATACTAAAAATTAAAATTTATCAATCATTATCAAAGGCCATTGGAATGCCCAATCAGAGCAAACGTATCCGCTTTCCTGCGCGTAGCATCAAAAATTAATGTTTATTTAAAAAAAATCCTGACGTCGTGGTAGTTAACCGATTTTAATTTTGAAACTTGCAAATGAAAGGTACAGTATTCTTATACAGTGAGCACGTAAAGGTTGGAATAAATTCATTTTCTCGAGAATGGACAATTTTGGAAAAAAATCCCAAAATAGGTCAAATTTTATTTTAAAATAACGACTTATTGGCATATATATCATACTAGTGACGTCACCCATTTGGGCGTGATGACGTCATCGATGATTTTTTTAAATAAGAATAGGGGTCGTGTGATAGCTCATTTGAAAGGTAATTCAATTATCTATTCAGTAATATAAACATTAACATAAGTATTTATACAGGGTGCCAAAAAAAAATTTTTTTTAATTGAATTTATTGACATAAAAAGAAGAATGTGTGTAATTTATTCAATTCAAAATACATTTTACTGCTATCAGAAAACAGTAAAAAATGTTTATTTGGCAAATAAATATTGTTTTTTGCTTAAATGCAATATTAAAGCCGCCACCCACCAGCCTTATGACAGTTTGAACATTTAATTTAAGCGAAAAGCAATGATTATTTTTCATATAAACATTTTTTTCAGTTTTCTGAGAGCAGTAAAATGTATTTTAAACTAAATAAATTACATACATTCTTCTTTTTATGTCAATACATTTAATCCAAAAAAAAAATTTTTGGACACTCTGTATAAATAATTATGTTAATGTTTATATTACTGAATAGAGAATTGAATTACCTTTCAAATGAGCTGTCACACGATCCCTATTCTCATTTAAAAAAATCATCGATAACGTCATCACGCCCAAATGGGTGACGTCACTAGTATGATATATATGCCAAAAAGTCGTAATTTAAAAAGAAAAATTGACCTGTTTCGGGATTTTTTTCCAAAATCATTCATTGTCGAGAAAATGAATTTATTCCAACCTTTACGTGCTCACTGTATATGTAAAAAAATTCAACTTGCTGTCTGCTTTATTTTCAATCCTGCAATATTTTGAAAAAATGAATTTTTTTGCGAAAGCTGGATTGCAAAATTTGTTTTGCAAAATCTATTAAACCGATTTTAATGAAATTTACAGTATTGTTTTATTATATCACAAAGTTTTTCTGGGTGAAATATGAAGGTTCTAAGTGTACCATAAATGGTTGAAAAACGTAAAATGCGAATACTTGTTTTTTTATGTCTTTTTCGCAATTATTGCTATTTTGCAACAAGGTTGACAATTTTTAAAATTTCTAACTAATCCTATGGAAATTTAATTAAGCAACTTTTATGTTAGTGCAACTTTTCTGGGAAATGAATACTTTTAAAGTTATAATCAAAAAACGAAGAAAAAAATAGAATTTTTCTTTCACTTTTTGACATTTTGATTATTTAAACAATATTCCGGACCTTTTTGAGTGGGAGGATAACTCAATTATTGTTATATGAGTTAATTCCAAGCAATTTCTGCAAAAAATATGAGTCACCTCTCAACATCCAAATGTACTAATATAAGAAATACATGTGCGCCCTGGTCTAATATAAGAAATACATGTTCGGAGTATCCGTGCCACGTCCAGTCCTGTAAGCACGGATAATCCGGGTTCTACTGAAATCCTAACCAATCACGATCAGCTCCACGAACAAATTAATCTCTCTTAACACATAAAACAAAATTTCTCTCCTTTAAATAACAATCTCCAATCAACGTAATTTGGTTTGAGATAAAGCTAAATTGGATGTACAAAAATGTAACATCATACATAGAAATTAAACCGTGTTCACAACAGTTTTCTTCAATATCCTAAAAGTGTTGCCTATAAAAGAGATAGGTATTATTCGTCAAGGCTACGAACGACTTCCAAAATTTTGCCCATTTGCGCAGAGAGAGAACGTATTCGGGTAGAAAGGAATGGACGAATGCCAGGACTTGCCTATCTGAATTTTAAAGGTACCTAACAACTCGAGTTTACAATTGTACAGACATATCTGACACCGCGAAGATCACTCAGGTAGCAAAAAATACAAACCCGAAAAACCGTTGAAACCCGATTGTCTGACAACGTAGCGTCACCAAAGTTTTCGATCGGTCTGATCTTTGCGGTCTCCGATATTTCTGCCGATCTATACTTCTCTTATCAGAGTCCAAGTCAAACAATAAGGCTCACACGCAATTTTCCCCTTGTTGCCATATTTTAAATTTGAAAAAATATATAGGGAATAATCAGATTTTCTTGACATGCCATTCCTATTACAGCGATCATTTCTTTGACTAGAAGTAGTGACGAGTGTATATGGCGTCATTGGCCGATTAGGTTATTTTGAACAGCTAACTACTGTATTATCAGATAGAAGCTATTTTCTCTTGGAACACTGTATTATCCATTAGGTTCTGTGCCAGCGCTGCAGTATCAATTATATCAACGCCTCTTTTGGCGTTTGGTGAATCTTCTGAAGAACTTCTACTGCTTCCATTTAAAACTTTCTTCCTTCTGGGCGATTGTATGAAAGTATGATCATGATCACTATTCCCTGGAAGAGTATCCACTGGGGTAGCTTCTACATCAATATGAGCAGGACTCATGTAATCTACTTGGGAACCATGGTAGCTGATGCTAGGTGTGAAAGCCCTACTCTAAGGAAATTTGGTTGTCAATATGTACATGAGTTTTTCCGAAAGTTTGAGTGATGTTCATTATAATAGTTGGTATTTTCCAATCTTCCTTCGATTAGTTGGGACATTTCAAAATGTTCAGCTACCATTTCCTGTAGCGTTAGTCCCAGAAATCTGGTAGGTAATATCTCTTTCCTCCTGATTTCTCCTTTAACTTTCTTAAAGTCGAAGATGTTTTTAGGAACTCCTTGTACGCGGTTTTAGTTTTTGGTTCTTTAAATATCCTAATACTAATTTAGCCGTGTTCGTGTTGACTTCCATTAAAGACTCCGTTTCAGCTTATGTGAACATTAATTGCTTCGTATCTATAATATGGGCAATAATTTTATAACAAAACAACTCTAACAACTATATAGGGTGAGGCACATAACTGGCTTATTAGAAATATCTCGAGAACTAAAGGCAACAGAATCATGAAAATTGGACTGAAGGGGTTTTGAAGGATGATCTATTAAATGAAAATATTTTCATCTCTTTGCAACTTCCGGTTATACCGGAAGTTGCTGATAACCGGAAATTGCTGATAACTTCGTTTTTTAAATGAGACACCCTGTATATTTTTACATTTTTGGATTCTCTTCGATGTCCTTTTTCTTAAAATATGAGGTTTTGTAATATTATACAGGGTATTTTAAAAGATATTTACGCTTTTTTATTAATTTCGTAGCAACATTCACACCCTGTAGAATTGTAATAGTTTGACATTAAAAACTGTGCTTACGTTTAAGTGATTTTTAATATACTCTACTATTGTTAAGAATCATTAGAATAGCTAATTTTGAAATTTTAGTATACAGGGTTAGTCGAAACTCGGAATGAATATTTTCTGAGTTTTCTTAAATGGAACACCCGGTATTTTAGTATTGTAATAAAATTATATTTCATGGTACTTTTTTATTTTATAAGTATTCCCTATACCTAATTGTTTAATTTGTGAGTTATTGGTGATTCAAGCTAAACATTAATTGCAACAAAAAATATGTAAAATTTTATTAGGTTGGCCGTGAAAAAATTCAATCACAAATAATTTTTCAGAAATAAATACATATTAATCCAGACTGATCCTTAAAATTACCAATAATGGTTTAGCTATCAAAATACCTACGTAGTTAAGATTGTTGGTGCCATTAACGATTAAGCACAAATTAAAGCAGTTAGGTATAGGGAATGCTTAAGAAATAAAAAAAGTACCATAAAATATAATTGCATTACAATACTAAAATACATGGTGTTCCATTTAAGAAAACCCTGTATACTAAAATTAAAAATTTAGCTATACTAATCATTCTTAACAATAGTAGACTATATTAAAAGTCATTTGAACGTAAGTAGAGTTTTAGATGTCAAACTACTACAATTCTACAGGGTGTGAATGTTTCTACAAAATTAATAAAAAAACGTAATTATCTTTTAAAATACCCTGTATAACATTACACAACCTCATATTTAAGAAAGAAGACATCGAAGAGAATCCAAAAATGTAAAAATATACAGGGTGTCCCATTTAAAAAAACGAAGTTATAAGCAACTTCCGGTATAACCGGAAGTAGCAAATAGATGAAAATATTTTCATTTAATAGATCATCCTTCAAAAACCCTTCATTCCAAATTTCATGACTCTGTTGCCTTTAGTTCTCGAGATATTTCTAATAGGCCCTTTATTTGCCTCACCCTGTATACGTTGCTATGTAACGCTGTTTGGCAACAGCGCATTGCTGCTAAACTTGACGGTAGCGAAAAAACTAATATACTTATGAGAAAAAATTTCTTGAATTTGTTTGCCGTCAAGTTTGTACTGATTATAATGTCATGACTGTACTGTTTATAAATCTATGACGTGCATGCCGAACTGTTTGACTTTTAGTTTAAGATAATTTCTGGTATTTTACTGCACATCAAGTGCAGGTGCCGATTGTACGATTTTAAAAGTCGTTCCTAGTCTGACAAACTGTGTATATGTACTTTTTTCAACCATATAAGAGTTTTAACATTTATAAGAATCGGAAAAGAGTTTCAACATAACTCCTGAAAATGGAAGTGATGGAAAGGAAGGAACCTTTAAATCTTCATATATTCCACACACAAAGTGTTATAATATGTGAATTTACAATTTAAATAAACACAGTATTGTATTTACAGTTAAATTAAAATAGTCGGTATTTCCTTAGTAATCTGTTGCACGTTATTTAATTTTTACATTGTTAGTAGAGAATGCAGCGATTTATGAGATAAGATAAATGCATAGACATATAATACATAGACTGCGCGCTGCCATCTAAAACTAAGTGACGATTGCGACAGAGAAAACTGAGGCTATTAGGTGGGAATAGTCTCTTTCTAATTGGATGAGTCCATGAAATCGGAGACAGTGGGAAAGTGACGTTATCGATAAACCCAACGTCATTTTTTTTATTTATGGCTTTAGCAATTAGCTATTTAGCTAGATACAATGTACAAAAATCATTTTTTTTATTTATGGCTTTAGAAATTAGCTATTTAGCCAGATACAATCATGTTGATAATAATAATTAATACTAATACAAAAAACAAACTATTAAAGCTAATACAAATTCATTTTAACCCAACGTCATTGAATAAACCCAGTCTATTAGAAAGAGACTTCCCACCGAATATCATCAGTTTTCTCTGTCGCAATCGTCACTTAGCTTTAAATGGCAGCGCGCAGTATATGTATTATATGTTGATGGATAAATGTAGAGTTAGTTTTATTATTAATTCATCTGTTCAGGTGTAGATGATGGTCATTGAGTTGTTTTCGCATTTTGTTAATACACTCAGGTGCAAAAAAATCGATCCACTTAAAAATTTGGTCATTTTTGATGTCTCGAATTTCCTAAACCTGTTGTTGTCCGATTTAAGTGATTTTTTTACTATGTTATAGCCTTATTCATTAAAAATATCGCTGTAATAATATTGTTGCTAGACAGGTAAACTGTCATTGTATACCGGGTGTACGAATCAAACTGTTTTTTTCTCAAAGTTCGGATCACCCTGTGGACCAATCTAGCATTTATAAAATACTGAAATTAAAACCCAACTATAGCCTCAGGTTTTCTTAACATTCTGTTTTTAGATTCATTCGCTTGTGTTGGATAATAAAAAAGTTAGGTATTTTAACAACTGGCCATGTTCGTCATCAGTACAGGATGTTTCTAAATAAGTGCGACAAACTTATTTTAAAGGGGTAATTTTACATGAGAAAATAATGACAGTTTGGTTTATAATCATATGTCCGCAAACGCTTCGTTTCCGAAATACGGGATGTTCAATTTTTTTTTTCAAACTGACGATTATTTATTGCTTTAAAACCAGTTGAGATATGCAAATCAAATTTGGTGGGTTTTAAGACGTAGTTATTGCCCATTTTTTGACATACAATTAAGAATTTAATATTCACCATTGGCGCGGAAACGGGTATTATGACCGATCATATTACCTGTATGCACGCCAATGGTGAATATTAAATTCTTAATTGTATGTCAAAAAATGTGCAATAAATATGTCTTAAAACCCACCAAATTTGATTTGCCTATCTCAACTGGTTTTAAAGCAATAAATAAATCTTCAGTTTGTAAAAACAATTGCCGTATCCCGGAAACGAAGCGTTTGCGGACATATGATTATAAAGCAAACTGTCATTATTTTCTCATGTAAAATTACCCCTTAAAATTTGTCGCACTTATTTAGAAGCACCCTGTACTGATGGCGAACATGGCCAGTTGTTAAAGTACCTAATTTTTTTATTATCCAACATAAGCGAATGAATCTAAAGACATAATGTTAAGAAAACCTGATGCTATAGTTGGTTTTTAATGAGTATTTTATAAATGCTAGAATATTCCACAGGGTGATGCGAACTGAGAAAAAAACACAGTTTGATTAGTACACCCGGTATACAATGACAGTTTACCTGAATAGGGCTATATCATGGTAAAAAATCACTTAAATCGGACGACAGGTTTAGGAAATTCGAGACATCAAAAATGAAGAAATTTTTAAGTGGATCGTTTTTTTTGCACCTGAGTGTAGATTAGCTTAGTTACAGTATTTTAGATTCCTTTATATTACAGAGTTGTGATATTTAAAAATACACATGGAAAGAGTACTAGAATTTCCTGTAATTTTTTGCACTCATAAATTAAAGATAAATTGACTTCATATTTTTTCAACGTTGTTTAAACTAAGTTATTAATTTTTAAGTACCAATTATTTCTATAAATTTGATTTAACTCAGAAGATGTTGCATACACGTACAAATTTTTTAAACAGCTGGTTGTACTGCAACCACGTAGACATGTCATTGATTGAAATGCAACGGATGCAAAAGGAAATAACGTATATTTTGAAGGTTCCCTATTACAAAAAATACTGGCTAACCAAAAATCTGAATTCAAACATGATATATAATGCAAACACAAATTATGATGAGGTTACAATAAAAAAGGTGCAAAAAAATTCAGAATAAGTTAGATTTCAGTCCATTAGAAATTTTAAAAAGAATATACTTACTGCGATGGGTTTCAGATGGAGAAGCATCCAAAATAATAGAAAAGGACTTAAAGATGTATCGTGTATGATAACACTGTTCTGCATACAAACAAGTGCGTATGTTTTTACAACGTATTTAACCAAATTATTAATTAGTTTCACCCGCCACTGTTTAATTGCCACGATTTACTTAAACAATTCCGTGATATAGTTCAAACCAAACCCTTCTTTCAATGCGCCATAGTTTATCGAATTCTCTCCAACAAATTGAGTTGGAAGTGACAGAAAAAAAGGTACGTCTGTGATTATTAAACATAGAACCTAGAAAATAGAAAGGGTAGTTGCATATCAAAGCGACTTTTACTCGTGGATGTATAATTGGTGACGTTTAACAAACGCTGAAAAGATACACAGTCAATGATGCGAATAAAGATAATTTGACGCAAAAGTACACGATCGTGACAGAACTTTTACAATGTCAACGGGTAAATGGCAAATTGTTATTATAGGTTAGTATTTTCTGGCATATTGTATAGGGAAAAATTTCATCGTATGACGTAAAAATTAATGACGCACTGAAAGAAAGGTTTGGTTTGAACTTTCAACAGCATATTATTTATTCAAAACTTGCTTGGAAAAACATCATCATAATTTGCGTTTTTAGGAATCGTTTGAAACATAATATATAATTTAGCTATAAAGAAAACTTGTAGATTTGTACTCTACCATTTGATTCAAAACACAATGTACATCCCGATATCATTGGTCAGCAGTATATACAAACTTTAATTTCACAATATAAAAATGGGATTAACATTTATAAACAGTTTCTATCTAAGACGCAGGTTCATCAACTTCCTTTTCCTGCGCAGCGTCTCCTTCTTCAGCACCTTTCTCTTCAGCACTTTTCTTACCGGCATCCGGTACCCAAAGACCAGAGTCTACACATCGTTTCATGTGGTACTTTGCTTGATCTTCGTCCATTTTAGCGATCGTATCTTGAAGTAATTGTATATCTTGGCTTTCGAAGCAAGCTTTTAGTTCGTCTGGAAGGGTTTCGAAAACTTCCAATGGATCTAAACCACCTGGTCCTAATCGTTTTTGTCTTTCTTCTTCTTCAACTTCCTGTAATTTTTTTTATGAATATGAAATAGTTTTTACAATAACAATTACTGGCAGCATAAGTATACTACATGAAAAAAAAAACGGTTGTATTACGGTTTGACTTGCGCAATTCAAACGAGTGAGAAATTACTTTTCTACACGTCTTACACACTATACTTTTTCTACAACCACACTTAAAAAAAGTGTGTTCTACTGATTTCACTACTGCTAGAAGTTCTCACCTCGTGACGCAATAATTTAGTTCAGGTATTGAAAGCACCCAGTAATTCAAAGAGTACCCAGTTTTAAATATCTTGGTTGTCATATTACTGAACAACTAGATCCAGATAAAGAGATAAAATGTAGAATCGAGATAGAACGCACGACATTTTTAAAAATGAGGTCATTCTTGTAATGATACCTTGCAAGTTCAACTTCGAAAGCGCATAATTAAATGCTACATTTGGTCAGTCCTCTTGTATGGTGTCGAAGCATGGACATTAAAAATATCCACCATTAACCGTTTGGAGGCCTTTGAAATGTGGCTGCACAGACATATACTGAAAATACCATGGACGGCTATGCCGACAAATGTGGCAGTCCTTAAGAGAGCAAATGCTACCCGCGAGCTGCTTGATAACATCAAATATAGAAAGATGGCCTATTTTGGACACGTAGTAAGGGGAGACCGGTATAATATTCTTCAACTTATGATGGGTAAAATCGAATGACGCAGAGGAATTGGTAGAAAGCAGGCCTCTTGGTTGAAGAATATCCGGGAGTGGACAAGAATAAAGAAAGCAGAACACCTATTTAGAATAGCTCGAGACAGAGACAGTTTCGCCATGTTAATCGCCAACGTCAAGGGGACTTGATAGGGCACGTTAAGAAGAAGAATTGAAAGCACTTTACTAAAATATCCAATGACACATAGTACATTCTTTCTCGGTTTTTGCTCTAAATTTTAAAGAACCGCTTGGATTGACATGAAATTTGACATACGTAGAGCTTATATGTCAAGGAAAAAAGTGATAGTGTGCCGATTTGTGCTTTTGCCCTGGGGGTGACTTTCACCCCCTCTTGGGGGTAAAAAAATATATGTCCAAAATAAGTCCGGAAATGGGTAAACTGACTAATTTTAAGTAACTTTTTTTCTATAGAGCTTTTTCCCCAAGTCAACAATGTTTGAGTTATTTGCGAGTGAATATGTTCATTTTTCAACAAAATAACCACATTTTTAGACGGATTTTCGCAAATAACTCAAAAAGTAAGTATTTTGTCGAAAAAAACGTTCTTAGCAAAAATATAGCCTATATAAAAGTAAAAAAAATGGTTTACGCGTTAGGTCTCTAGATCTCGTAGAACCAGATTTATAGCCAATGAAAAACAGATTCACATTCACCAAATTTCAAATAGAATATTTCGACGTGAAATATACAAAAAATTAAGCACTTTTTGGGGAAAACCCATTATAACTTTTTTAAAGTGTTTAAAAAAATAAAAATGTATACCATTTTTATTCAGTTGCAATGCGAAGGCAAAACAATCTTACTTTTCAATTAGAATAAGGAGCGCAGTCCAGTCCCCTGAATCGCGATTTTCGGCTCTTATTGGAGCCTCATCGGAGAGAACGTAGGCACTGTTCTCCATACCCCAATTGACCAGCACCGAGAGCTTTTCCCACCCATTGCAACTGAAGTGAAGGTACTAGGTGACTAGCGTCATCTGGCAGTTGACAGATGAAGTTTGTTTTCAATCCTAAGAGTAAAATTAATAATATTGGGTGACTAGCGTCATCTGGCAGTTGAAAGCTGTAGACGGGGGATGTGAATTGACTTTACCAAGCTGCAGACGGGGGATGTGAATTGCATAGTGTAGAATTCCTTCCCTTTGTCTTCACTGCAGCATCCATGTGCTTGCAAATTGTAGAAGCCTTGGAGGTTGTCACCAGGAAAGTGTACCAATAAGTTTTCAATTTAAAAATCTTTTAGTAATATTTTTAATATTTTCAATATTATTAATTTTACTATTAGGATTGAAAACAAACTTCATCTTTCAACTGCCAGATGACGCTAGTCACCTAGTACCTTCACTTCAGTTGCAATGGGTGGGAAAAGCTCTCGGTGCTGGTCAATTGGGGTATGGAGAACGTTCTCTCCGATGAGGCTCCAATAAGAGCCGAAAATCGGGATTCAGGGGACTGGACTGCGCTCCTTATTCTAATTAAAAAGTAAGATTGTTTTGCCTTCGCATTGCAACTGAATAAAAATGGTATACATTTTTATTTTATAGTCGTATTACTCCGTAGAGTGACCAGGTGCATTGTCCGTTGGAACTTTACCAAGCTGCAGACGGGGGATGTGAATTGCATAGTGTAGAATTCCTTCCCTTTGTCTTCACTGCAGCATCCATGTGCTTGCAAATTGTAGAAGCCTTGGAGGTTGTCACCAGGAAAGTGTACCAATAAGTTTTGAATTTAAAAATCTTTTAGTAATATTTTTAATATTTTCAATATTATTAATTTTACTAGTAGGATTGAAAACAAACTTCATCTGTTTAAAAAAAGCTTTATTTCTGTTTTTACAAAAAGTTTCTAGCATTAAATTTAAGCAAGTTACGCTCAAAATAAAGTTGGTCTCTTTTGTTTTGGCAAAAAAAAATCGGGAAAACCACCCCTTAATTAGCAACTCAAATAAAATTAATCGTTACCGCTCCACAAATTATTTTACTTATGTTGTGTTTATATAATCTGTAAGTTTCATCGATTCAAAGTGCTTATTTTTGATAAAATTTGGTTTCAAAGTAAAATTTTTAAAAATTTTAATTTTGAAAAATATGCTTTTTTTTGAAATAACTTAATAATTGTTAAAGATACCAAAAGTCTCGAAAACCAAAAAAAGCTAGCATTGCTTTTCTGAATATCATGTATTTTCTGTTTTTCTGTTAGACAAACATTGATTGAGATTTGGTGTTTCTAAATTTGCATACATTCGTGATCAGTGACTCGTTCAACCCGTTTTAACTACAGCCCTTTCAATAATAAGGACTTTGAACCGATGAAACTTACAGATCATATAAACAATACATACATGAGTCAAGAAACTTGTGAAGTCGTAACGATTAAGTTCATTTAAGATACTAATTAGGGGGTGATTTTCTCGATTTTTTTACCAAAACAAAAAGCGACTAACTTTATTTTGAGCGTAACTTGTTTACTTTTGATGCTAAAAATTTTTTTTTATAAAACAAAAATGAAGCTTTTTTTAAACACTTTAAATAAGTTGTCATGAGTTTTCCCCGAAATGTGCTTCATTTTTGGCTATTTCACGTTAAAATATTCCATTTGGAATTTGACGAATATGAACCTATTTTTCATTAGCTATAACTCTGCTTCTACTAGGTACAGAGACGTGATATATACACCATTTTTTTTTAAATTTTTTACAGGCTATATTTTTGCTAAGAATGTTTTTTTCGACAAAATACTTACTATTTGAGTTATTTGCGAAAAACCGTCTAAAAGCGTGGTTATTTTGTTGAAAAAATGAACATATTCACTGCCAAATACCTCGAAAAGTATTGACTTAGTGAAAAAACTCTATAGAACAAAAGTTACTTAAAATTAGCCAGTTTATCCATTTCCTGACTTACTTTGGACGAATATTTTTTCACCCCCAAGAGGGGATGAAAATCACCCCCAGGGCAAAAGCACATATCGGCACAATTTCACTTTTTTTCTTAGACTTGTTAGCTATGTGTATGCCAAATTTCATGTCAATCCAAGCGGTTCTTTAAAATTTAGAGGTTTTTCAATATTTTACCGTTAAAGAACGGACTAACATTCCTGTCCTTGAATCTGAGATAGCACTGCTCCAATCCCCACATTACTTGCATCTGTATCTAAGATAAACTCTCCTTTTGGCAATGGATATCCTAATATTGATGCTTTGATTAAATTCTTCAAGGTTTCAAAGGCAGTTTGACGGCCTCTATCACAGTAGTAATCTCTTGCTTCCTCTGTAAGTCGTGTTTAACATCAATCGGGCCGATTTAAGTTGATTAAAAACTTCTAAAATTCTTCAGATGGTCTTCAAATGTCTCCCACAAGACCTAAATACACCAGGCACCTTTTCCAGGATAACCCTTTCAATACATTTTCCATAAGCCTCTTAAATGTTGCAGGATCATTACAGAGTTCAAATGACACAACATTGAATTGCCAAAATCCGAATCCTGTGGTGAAGGCTGTCTTCTCTTTATCTACTGGGTTCATTTTAACCTGCCAGTAGGTATTCATACTGCAAATCTAAAGTAGAAAACAAATTACTTCTAGCCTACGTATCCGATGTATTATATCGATCTGAGGTAGATGATAAGTAATATCTTTCTTGCTAACATTGTTCAACAAATGGTAGTCCAGCGAAAATACAGCATGAAACGTTTTTTATTAAAAGATTTCGTATTTTCATTTTTTCTTTCTCCTTGACCGATAACCTCACTGCAGATCTGCCCACACCAAACAAGTTGATACTGTGCTAAATTAGACAAGCAGGATAGTAACGGGATGCATGAAACCAACGCCACTCTCAAATCTATATAAAGCCGCGGGTTTTGAAGAGCCCTCAACATTCAGAGGCGTTGCAGAGCACATAGAGAAAGTTAAACAGATCGCGGAAGAGCGGCATCCCTTTACAAAGCTCGAACACCACGAAAGTGACTAAAATCCAGGAAAAGCTTACTTGGAACAGAGCAGGATGAACCGCCTAAGCATTTTCCTCTTCCTCAGTTTCAATGGACCGGCCAATCTCTAGACTTTAAAACGTGGAAAACTATGAATATGATAAAGACGGAGGTTGTTCCAGTAAAATCAAACATGGTAAAATGGGGGAAAATAGACCAAGATGATGTGAACTGTGACTGTGGAGAAACACAGAATATGGAATTTCTTCTTACATGCAGAAACTGTCCTCATCGGTGTACCTTCGATTATTTGTGGCTTGCCAACGAAGATGGAACCGCCGTAGCTCAATACAGGACCGAACTTATATGAGTGACATTTCTAGACACGATAAGGTAAAGTATATGTAGATAATATAGCACCACCGCTCAAAGAGTATCATACGTAAAAAAAGCAAAGTTTCGAGAAAATTTAAAGTTTGTCCTACAACATTTTCGGATGTAATTCAAAAACTATTAAAATTAGAATAACTATTTTAGTCAGTTACAATGGATTTTAAAATAGCGTATTAGGTATATTAAAAACATTTTTTTTTGAGTTGTGGCACTATAGAGATAAAATAACGAAAAATTTACGAAATATTATTTATCAAAAGTGACACTTGTAGTACAGAATATAATATCGTTATTATAGTACGTTCTTTAAAGGTAAAATATTGCAAAACCTCTAAATTTTAAAGAACCGCTTGGATTGACATGAAATTTGGCAGAGACATAGCTAACAAGTCAAAGAAAAAAAGTGATACTGTGCGGATGTGTGCTTTTGCCCTAGGGGTGAGTTTCAGCCCCTTTTGGGGGTGAAAAATATATGTTCGAAATAAGTCCGGAAATGGATAAAATGACTAATTCTAAGCAGCTTTCGTTCTATAAAGTTCTTTCACCAAAATAATACTTTTCGAGTTATTTGCGAGTGAATATGTTAATTTTTCTACAAAATAACCACGTTTTCAGACGGTTTTTCGCAAATAACTCAAAAAGTAAGTATTTGCGCGAGAAAAAATTTTTTATCAAAAACATGGTGTATACATTAGTTCACTATACCTAGTAGAAGCAGAGTTATAGCTAATAAAAAATAGGTTCATATTCGTCAAATTCCAAAGCGAATATTTTAACGTACCATAACCAAAAAACGAAGCACTTTTTTGGGGAAAACACATTTTAACTTTTTTAAAATGTTTAAAAAATGCTTATCTTTGTTTAAAAAAAAATTGCATCAAAAGTAAACAAGTTACGCTCAAAATAAAGTTGGCCCTTTTTTTTTGGTAAGAAATCGGAAAAATCACCCCCTAATTAGCATTTCAAATGAACTTAATTGTTACCACTTCACAAGTTTTTTACTCGCGTACGTATTGATCATATGATCTGTAAGTTTCATAGGTTCAAAGTCCTTATTTTTGAAAGAGCTGTAGCTAAAAGGGCTTGAACGATTCACTTATCACGAGTGTATGCAAATTTAGAAACACCGAATCTTAACCAATTTTTGTCTTACAGAAAAACAAAAAAATACAAAATATTCAGAAAAGTAAAGCTGACTTTTTTCTTTGTTTAAGATTTTTGGTATCTCGAACAATTTTTAAGTTATTTTGACAAAAAGCATTTTTTTCAAAATTAAACTTTTTAAAAATTTTATTTCAAAACCAAATTTTTTCAAAAATAAGCACTTTAAATCGATGAAACTTACAGATCATATAAACACAACATAAGCAAAGTAACTTGTGCAGCGGTAACGATTAATTTCATTCAAGTTGCTAATTGGGGGGTGATCTTCCTGATTTTTTTTTGCCAAAACAAAAGGGACCAACTTTATTTTGAGCGTAACTTGCTTATATTTGATGCTAGAATTTTTTTTTATAAAAACAGAAATAAAGCTTTTTTTAAACACTTTAAAAAAGTTGTAATGTGTTTTCCCCAAGAATGCTTCATTATTTGGATATTTCACATTGAATTATTCTATTTGGAATTTTTCGAATATGAACCTATTTTTCATTAGCTATATCTCTGCCTTTGCTAGGTATAGAGACCTAATATATACACCGTTCTTTTCACTTTTTGATAGACTATAATAGTTTTGTTAAGAATATTTTTTTCGACAAAATGCTTACGTTTTGAGTTATTTGCGAAAAACCGTCTAAAAACGTGGTTATTTTGTTGAAAAATGAACATATTCACTTGCAAATAACTCGAAAAGTATTGATTTGGTGAAAAATCTCTATAGAACAAAAGTTGCTTAAAATTAGTCAGTTTATCCATTTCGGGACTTATCTTGGACATATATTTTTTCACCCCCGAGATGGGGTGAAAGTCACCCCCAGGGCAAAAGCACACATCGGCACCATATCACTTTTTTTCTTTGACATGTTAGCTATGCGTATGCCAAATTTCATGTCAATCCAAGCGGTTCTTTAAAATTTACAGCAAAAACCGTGAAAGAATGTACTATTATTATCTGGTTAACAGACTTATACTTTTTAATGATGTAACTTTAAATACACAAGTAACATTAAACACAAAATACTGCAAAAAGAAAGATAAATAAATGATAAATGTGTCACTTTTCTTGAGCACATACGCAGATTGTTTTGAATAAAGTACTGTCTGTAGTGTATCACATATACTGTCTTAACTCGACAAACGACGCTTTATACACATCTTAGATGGACAAATGCTTTGCATAAGTCGATATGTGACAGTGTTTGTGTTCGGTGCGTTGTTGATTTTGGATAATCGTATAATGACACTATGTAGTGTCATCTAACGATAAATACTTGACAGGAGTTTATAGTTTCATTAAACTGTTGGTGCAATAAAACCGACTGAGATTTTTTTGAGTTATGACACTCTTATACCGAAAAAGAGAAACTCCAGACAATGTTGCGAACACCGTACCATCAGTCTAATGTGGCACATACTCAAAGTAGTTCTAAAGATTATTCATCGTAGAATATACAAAAAGTTAGAACAAGACATTGGACAAACTCAGTTCGGATTTAGAAATGCTCAAGGAACCAGAGAAGCATTAATTGCAGTAAATGTGCTAATACAGAGATGTTTATATGTAAACCAGGACACCTATGTCTGCTACCTAGATTATAACAAGACATTCGATACGGTGAAACATAATCCGTTAATAAAACTACTGATAACAAAGAACATCGACACAAGGGATATACGAATAATAAATAATCTGTATTATGAACTAGAAGCTGTCATAAGAATAAATAATTTAAACACCAATAAAATAAAAATCAAAAGATGCGTTAGACAGGGCTGTGTCTTGTCGCCATCACTGTTTAATGCATACTCAGAAGAAATATTCAAAAAAGCATTAGAAATTAAATACGCCGATGACACAATACTAATAGCAGAAACTATTACAGATCTACAAAAAATTTTAGATAAGGTTGTTGCAACGAGTGAAGAATTTGGTCTGTCACTAAACATAAAGAAAAGGAAATTAATGGTTATATCAAAGAAAAATATTAGAAACATCCATCTACACGTAAATAATAAGACGATAGAACGAGTTCAGAATTATAACTATTTAGGGACAAACATTAGCGAAACAAACGATTATACGAAAGAAATCCGAATTAGAATAGAAAAGGCTAGAAGTGCATTCACTAATATGAAACAAATATTATGTAGTAGAGACCTCAGCCTAAATCTTAGAAAGCGCGTACTAAAATGTTATGTATTTTCTGTTCTTTTGTATGGTGTGGAGACATGGACTCTCAATAAACAATGCCTCAATAGATTGGAAGCATTTGAGATGTGGACGTATCGAAGAATGTTGAGAATCTCCTGGACAGACAGAATAACCAATGAGGAGTACTAAGGAGAATACAGAACAGCAGGGGATACTGGATTCCATCAAAATAAGAAAACTTGCAATACTTGGGTCATATAACACGTGGTGACAGATATGAACTCCTAAAATTAATTATGCGGGGAAAGATTCAAGGAAGGCGCAGCATAGGTAGAAGAAAAATATCCTGACAGAAATCTCAGAGAATGGTTTGGATGCAGCTCAACTGAAGTCTTTCGGGCTGTAGTATCAAAAGTGAGAATAGCAATGATGATTGCCACCCTTCGTCGCGGAGATGGCACGTAAAGAAGAAGACTCTTTGAGCGGAGGTGCGATATAGTGACATATAATACACCTAAAGATATAATTGATTATTACTATATAAAAATTACTTACCTTTATAGCTTCTTCCAATTTTTCGGCAGCCCTTTTTCGAATCCTTTCTTTGAATTGTCTGAGTTCATCGTCAAAAGATTGTTTGTATTCTACTTCAGCCACTTGAATTTTAGCAAAGAACGCATCTACACAAGCTCTTGGGTCGCAATCAAGTTGTTTGGCAAGTTCTAAGATATATTGCATACAAATGATCTGATGAGCTACATGGTTCATCAAATCATGTTTCTGAAATCAAGAGATAGTACAAGTGATATATTATTCGACGCGTCTTCGCAAGACGAGAATAAAATTCCTCCGTCACTATACCAGATAGAATGACAAAAAATGTGGTGTCTAATTCAAGCTTGTAATCCAAGGATGGTACCAAAGTAATATAATCCAAAGATGGTAACTGCTTTGTTCACATTCACACTTATTAATTTATCTGGTACTAGCCACAATAATCCTTTTGTCATCTTCAGCCAGCTAACCACTTTTATCTATTCATAGCTACATATAAATTACTGATATCATCATCCACAGACATCCACATTATACAAATTTTCATCTACATACAACCCATCATCATATTTCTACATATGGCTATGCTCACCGTACCTATTCAATCTGTCATTACCAAACATAACACTCATCTTTAGTAAAACCAATTCAAAAGTCTAATTTTCTTTCTGGGTCTCGTTCATGTTCCTTTTCCACTAATTCCCTCACAGACATCTCATACCCCCAGCCCCTACTGTCATTATCTTATTACGGTTTTTGTTTTTTGGACCCTTAGGGAGCCGGGCAGCCTGCGAGGTCTTTAAGAATTAGTCGCCTAAGTTTGAGCTTGTGCTTTCTTAATGATACATCCCCTAGATTATTTAAGACATTTTTATACCTGTCACCCCCATTGTGATTTCTTACACACTTACCTACACAAATTCCAACAGCTAACAGCTACCAATAAGTTAAATAAATTCGATAACTTTAAATCAACACAAAATTGCTTTTTAAATCTTATATCTCTTGATAATACGATTTGTTTACTGAATTTAGTTATTGAGTACGAAACTTTTGTGTAATGTGGTTTGCCTAACTGCACTTACAGTATACGTGAATACATTTTTAATTATAACAACTAGCTTAATGAATTTTAAATGATAATTTTGACAATGGAGTGTGTTGTTACATCATTTCTAATTTTAACATGCTGTACACCTTAGTCTTTAAATATGACAGGTTAATTTTTAACTTCCTGTGGAACTGTCATTTCTGTCTTGTCATCGATCGGAAGTCATACTTGTCACTTGCCGTCATACTTTCAACATGTAAACAAGTCAAACCCACAGCTCAGATGTTACCTGGGCCAGATTAGCTAAATATTTTAAACATTCATACTTAATGTAGCTTTTTAAACCAATGTTTCCTTGACGGACTTCTTTTACTGGGCTTTGACCCACATATTTTTGTTAAATACTATCTTGGTGGTTAGCATGTACATTGCACGTGAGTATAACTGATAATTTTTTAACCGTAGTCAAAATTTCAATATCTTTGTATTATTTTATCAGGTTATATTCATTTTAGGTAAGCACTGATGATGACTGATAAACCAGTCGAAAACTAGTTATGTGATTTTAATGTGGCCCTTTTGAGGGTTTTTAAATATACCTTTTATAGAGGATTTTACTGTTTTTTGGTACCAAAGGTGAGAAATTTGACCTAGGACTTCCGGTTTTAGAAATGCAACCGGACGTACTGTTTTAAAATGACCGGAATAGTATAAGTGATTTATTATTCGACGCGCTTTAGCAAGACGAGAATAAATATATACTTCCGGTTTCATTACTGCCTGTCCGTCCGTCCGCGAATATAATTCCTCCGTCACTATACCAGATAGAATGACAAATGTGGTGTCGAATTAAAGCTTGTAATCCAAGGATGGTACCAAACGTGAGAAATTTGAAGTACTGGTTTAAAATGCTAATGTGCATTAAAAGAAAGTAAATTAGAATCGGACCAGGTTTTTATTGTGAGTAGATCAGAAGTTATAGTAGCATGAAGGGTTGCCATATTTGAGTTGCTCCAAGTACTGATATCATCAGCAAAAAGAAAAATTTTTCCATCGATTTTTAAACTAGTGATGTCATTGATAAAGATGAGAAAAAGTAGAGGACCCAATACTGAACCATGTGGTACTCCACATAAAATGTTTTTGAGATTAGAGTCTGTATCATTGGCTCTAACCAGCTGTTTCCTATTATCCAAGTAAGATCGAAACCAATTCAAAGAAATACCTCGAATTCCATGGAAATTTTTTTTTTTTTTTTCAAAATATCGTGATTTACACAATCAAAAGCTTTGGCACAGTCACAAAAAACAGTGGCAGTGTGAAGATTATTGTTCAGTGCTTGATAAACCTCATGTAGTAGAGAAAACCTGGCATCAGTGGCACATTTATTATTTAAAAAGCAGAACTGATTTTGTGATAAAATATTATTTTCAACTAGAAAGGACATTAGTTGGGCTTTTATGAGTCTCTCAATAATTTTGGAGAGTACCGGTAGTAATGCAATATGTCTATAATTGCAGGCATTAGATTTTTCACCACCCGTATGAAGAGGAATAATGATGGCCGTCTTTAGGCACTGTGGAAATTTAACTCTCTTTAATTCTCAAAAGAATCATTAACAAGTTAGATGAGGACTTCTAACACATTTTCTGGGAGATTTAAGAAAATTTTTATGGATAGTCCATCACTACTACAGGAAGATTTGCTTTTGATACTATTAATAATTGTTTGGATCAGTTCAGATTAATCAACTGGTCTTATACAGAATGAATTCGAGACCTTTCTTGAATTAGGGAGAAAGGAAATGGGATATTGTTGTGGCATAATAGTTGATGTTATATTTTTAGTCACATTAAAAAAGCATTCATTTAGATTTTCAGGGTCAGGAAGGGAAAAAGATTGAGCTTTGTGTGTTTATTTCGAAGATTGTTTATTATGGACCAAGTTTCTTTTGGAACACTTTTAGAGCTTCGCAGACAATTTTGATCGTGGGCCGTTTTAGCTGATTTGATAAGTTAGAAAAGTGACTGTTGAATTATAAGTGAGACAATAATATTGCATTAAAAGTATCATACCTTATCCATTTCTAAGTTGATACACCATACAACTAGGTAATTTGCAGTGTCTTCACAAACTAATTCATTATGGCTTTTGAGATAAGCTCTCGAATCGTCGTATTTCCTTAACATACCATAGTGCTTAAGATCTTTTTCGTGTTCCTTAATAAATTTGTTCAATCTGGCTTCTTTCTCAGCTTCAGTCAGATTTTCTTCTTTTGCACGAGCAGGTTTAGTGTTAATAACTGTCTTTGCAAAGCCAGGTTTGCTTATTGTGTCTACATTCCAAGGGGTAAGCTAAAACATAAATGTAAGGTATGAAAAATATTTAAATAAATTTACTTTTTTATGATTGCTTGTGTATGAGTCAGCCTATGATTATGCTTATTATTCACAAAAATATACTTAATACTCATCTATCAAGTTAAAAAAAAATAAAAGTCCTTAGTTTAATTAAGGTCCTTGCTTTAAAAATAAAACAAAATGTTGCATATAGGTACACAACGATGGGATTTCCCAGAACAATTTTTTTTATTTTTAATTAATGTGAAATTCTTAAGTAATTTGGATGTAGCTAGATTTTACACTTCCACACACACATATACAGGGTGAGGCAGATAAACGGTCTATTAGAAATATCTCGAGAACTAAAGGCAACAGAATCATGAACATTGGAATGAAGGAGTTTTGAAGAGTGATCTATTTAATGAAAATATTTTCATCTATTTGATGCTTCCGGTTATACCGGAAGTTGCTTATAACTTCGTCTTTTTTAACGGGACACCCTGTATATTTTTACATTTTTGGATTCTCCCTGATGTCTTCTTTCTTAAAATATGAGGTTTTTTAATATTAGGTTTAAAATATAATTACGTTTTTGTTTATAATTTCGTAGCAACATTCACACCCTGTAGAATTGTAGTAGTTTGACATCAAAAACTCTATTTATGTTCAAATGATTTTTAATATAGTCTACTATTGTTAAGAATTGTTAGTATAGATAAATTTTTAATTTTAGTATACAGGGTTGGTCGAAACTCGTAACGAGTTTTCTGAAATGGAACACCCTGTATTTTAGTAAAATGATATTTTATGGTACTTACTTTTTTTATTTTTTAAGCATTTCCTATTCCTAACTGCTTTAATTTGTGAGTTATTGGTGATTCAAGCCAAATATTAAAAATCCGTAAAATTTTATTAGGTTGGAAGTAAAACTATTCAATCACAAATAATTTTTCGGAAATAAAAAATACATATTAATCTGGATTCTAGACTGATCATTTAAATTACCAATAATTAAGTTGGTTGCGATTAACAAGTAAGCACAAATTAAAGCAGTTATGTATATAGGCTATTGATTATGTACTATAGAAAGGAACTACAACGTTAACGGGGTTTTACTATTTCATATGGTCAATGAATCTCTATATATGAAAAAAACCGCGGAGTGCTACCATTTAAAGGGGTGCGTTTTTGAGCAATGGGTGAATTAGTCCCTGGGCACAGGTTACATTAGGGTGAGTTCTATGCACTTTTGGTACAAACACGTGTACATAAGAATTATTCCTGGTTAAATTTCCTATCTAAATATAACTTTTTAAAGTCAAAGATACTTTTTTTTACAAAAATATATTCAAAAGAAAAAGCACAAAGAAACCCAAAAGAAAGAAATTTTGTTTTTTGTCCCATAACTTTTGTCCACGGGGATATAGGTATAGACATTGCTTCAAAGAAAAAAAAACTTACAAATTTTGTCTTTAAAATGGTGTTTGGTAGAGGTCATTAGGATTTACAGTTTTCGAAATATGATTTTTCAAATTTCACCACTTACAGCAATTTTGGGCAATTTTCCTTGTTATTTTGCAAAGATTGTTCTGTAACTTTTTTCTACGTAGCTTTTGGTATATGCAATGTTACATTTAATAGGAAGAAAAGTCGATTACCCTTAAAATGGTCTATTGTAGAAGGCGGTATGGCTATTTTTAAGCAAGATATGGTTTTTCAAACTTTTATGCTTTTAATGATTTTTGATATATTTTACGATTATTTTTAAATTTCTCATTATAACTTTTTTTATTGTATATTTAGATATATACATTGCTAAATACAAAAGAAAGCTTATTTTATTTATTTTAAAATGGTGTATTGTAAAAAATTCTAGGACTATTTTTAAACGAGATATGCTTTTTCAAAATGTGACATATACACATGCAATAGGTCCTCCCACTAAGTTGGAACCATATGGAAAACTTTTTTATTATCAACTTTATGAAGAAAAGTTATTCCTTATAAAATGCTCTGCATAGTCTAATACCTAAGATTCAATCATCAGGTATAAAATTTTATCAATAGAGTACGAGGTATGTTAAAAAATATGAATTTGACTCAGGAGTAAAGTACCTTTATATTTCACAATATCGAAAAGTGTTATTAGGAAAAGTTATTTGGAATTAAAAATTACGTTACAATATGCAATCATACTTTTCTAATTGAAAAAATAAAATATTTTAAAATTTGTCTCAAATTACGGATACTCTTGGATATTCTAGGGATATATTGTCTCAAATAGTCCTTAAATTTTTTTGCAATACCCCATTTTAAAGTAAAGAAAATATGCTTTTTTTGTTTCACAATGTGTATACCTAAATGTACAAGAAAAATAGTCATAATGAGAAATTTAAAAAATAATCATAAACAATATAAAAAATCATTAAAAGTATAAAACCTTGAAAAACCATAACTTGCTTAAAAATAGTCATACAACCTTATACAATAGACCATTTTAAAGGTAATTGACTTCTCTTTCTACTAAATGTACCATTATATATACCTAGAAATGCGTAGAAAAAAGTTACGGAACAATGTTTGCGAAATAATGGGGAAAATGGCTCAAAAATGTTGTGAGCGCCGAACTTTGAAAAATCATATTTCAGTAACTGCAAATTCTAGAGACTTTTACTAAAAGTCATTTCAAAGAGGAAGGATAAATGTTATTTTTCGCTGAAGCAATGCCTATACCTATTGGGACCGTGCAAGTTCGACAAAGCGACCTCTATTTCTACGCTCTGTACTTTTATTCGCACTTTTAATTATATTGGCCAATTATATTAGTCCCGGTTGCTGGATAATTGTCAAGACCATAGTCCAAAACAATAATAAGAAGAAAAAATAAGATGCAGGTTATGTTTAGCAAACGTAAACAATTGTATGTAGTAAATAAAATAAGTTATTAAAATGCAGTACTGCAAGCAAAATACAATTAATTAAATTTACCTTTATATAATAATTGCATATCATATCAATATTGTGGAGCAATATATAATTTTTCTGCGTCAATGACAGAAGGTATGAAATATACGTCAATTTGACAATTTCAATTGACAATATGAATTATTTAAGATAGATGCAATATTTCTCCGCGACTCGCGCACGGTCGTTTCTCGTTTCCCTTTCCAAGTACTTGCACACCGCGAATATCCCTGTGGAAAAAAGTTATGGGGCAAAAAACAAAATTGCTTTCTTTCGTGTTTTTTTCTTGCTTTTCTTTTGAGTATATTTTTGTAAAAGAAAATATTTTCGACTTTAAAATGTGATATTTTGATAGTAAATATAACCTGGAATTATTTTACTGTAGACTTGTTTGTACCAAAAGTGCATATAACTCACCCTAATTCACCCTGTGCCTAGGGACTAATTCACCCCTTTCTCAAAAACGCACCCACCTAAATGGTAGCACTCCACGGTTTTTTCAAATTTAGAGGTCCATTGACCATATGAGATAATAAAATTCCGTTAACGTTGTAGTTCCTTTTAGCTCTCTTATTTTGAACATAATCAATAGCCTAATAGGGAATGCTTAAGAAATAAAAAACTATGATAAAAACTAATTTAATTACATACAATACTAAAATGCAGGGTGTTCCATTTAACCCCTTCGTGCCGGATCGTCATTCGGTAAGTCGGCTCCTATATACGGATTCGAGCGCTTACCGGGCGGCTTCGCGCGGTCGGTTAAAATACAGTATCACACAATCACACTACAACTAATAGGTCTGCATCCCGCGTATGAAAAAAAAAAATTGATTAATAGCAAGCTGAAAATTTGTTAATAGCTTAAGGGTGTCTAGTCGGATAAACTTTGATGTATGGGAACACTGAAACAGGGGAAGTTTTAATTGTGGAACAGGTTAAAAATTTGGAACGTTCAGACCACGAAAACGGCACATTTATTTTGTCCGACAGAATAGACTTAAACTCTCCGAACAGTGATTAAACTCTCATGCAAAAATCAGACTGCTATTTATCACCTGTCATAATTCCTGTCATTTGACATATTCTACATGTTCCACTCATTAAAACGCCCATTTGGTGATAAATAGCAGTCTGATTTTTGCACGAGAGTTTAATCTCTGTTCGGAGAGTTTAAGTCTGTTCTGTCGGACAAAATACATGTGCCGTTTTCGTGGTCTGCCCGTTCCAAATTTTTAGCCTGTTCCACAATTAAAACTTCCCCTGTTCCAGTGTTTCCATATATCAAAGTTTGTCCGACTAGACACCCTTAAGCGATTAACAAATTTTCAGCTTGCTATTAATCAACTTTTTTTTCATACGCGGGATCCAGACCTATAATAGACTAAGAGCCGCTATAGGTGAAATTTCTTAATCATTTTAGGCACGATGGGACCCTATAACTTAAATAGTAGAACCTAAAAGAAAACGTTTGAACACTGTGCCGTCACTTTTCAGTGGCACATGCGTCGACAGTGGCGCATCAAACTTTCCACTTATGGACGGGATAAATAAATTAAAAGTTAACAGAACTTACTAACAGAATTAAATTTTTTTTATTTTTTTAAGTTCTATGTGATTAACACATAGGATTCATCGTGATTTTAATCCACCACCCCCTTCCCCCTGCCCCAACAATCAAAAACTTCATTTTTCGTTTTTATTTTTTTTGTGGGATGCGATCAATTTTAAAATTTCAAAAAATTCACACGCATAGTTGAGGCTTTTATAAAACATGCCTATTTTTTATAGACCCATAGGTAGAGTGTACATAACCTCAAAAAATTAAAAGAAATTTTTTTTTTCAAAAAAGCGTATAACTTTTTTTGAGGAATAGCTACCGGTCTAATTTTTTCTTAATCTTATGTGTTTTATCAAACACTATACTTTAAATTTTTTTCAGATTTTTCCGTAAGTCTCCCCACCTTCAAAAATCCGAAAAACTGTTTTTTGGGGGGTTTTGGGGGATTTTCCCTATTTTATAGACTTCATAATATATCAAATCAATTTTGTTTTTATAGGTTATATGTAACTTGAAGTAACTGAGTTCTTTAGAATATTTAAAAATCAGAAAAACATGTTCAAACCACCCAAAACCCCCTTAAAAAACAGTTTTTTGGATTTTTGAAGGTGACCAACGTTACAGAAAAATCTGAAAAAAATTAGAAATATAGTGTTTGATAAAATACACAAGACTAAGAAAAAATTAGATCTGCAGCTATCCCCAAAAAAAAGTTATATACTTTTTTTCAAAAAAAAATTAAAATTTTTTTGAGGTTATGTACACTCAACCTACAGGTCTATAAAAAATAGACGTGTTTAATAAAAGCCTTAACTATGCGTGTGAATTTTTTGAAATTTTAAAATTGATTGCATCCCACCAAAAAAAATAAAATCGAAAAATAACATTTTTGATGGTGGGGGCAGGGAGAAGGGGGTGGTGGGTTAAAATTACGATGAATCTTATGTCTTAATCACATAAAACTTAAAAAAATTAAATTCTGGTAATTAGGGAGGGTATTTTTTAATTTATGTATCCCGTCCATAAGTGGAAAGTTTGATGCGCCACTGTAGACGCATGTGCCACTGAAAAGTGACGGCACAGTGTTCAAACGTTTTCTGTTAGGTTCTACTATTTAAGTTATAGGGTCCCGTCGTGCCTAAAATGATTAAGAATTTTCACCTATAGCGGCTCTTAGTCTATAATTAAAGCTAATGTAATAATAACACTAATTTTAGAAATAAAACTATTTTTATTAAATTTATTATTCTACATAGTATGCGAGTTAAATTAAATTTTATCCATAAAATGCCATTTTAAACAAAAATTATTAAAAAAGATAAATAAGATAAAATAAAAATGTATACCATTTTTATTCAGTTGCAATGCGAAGGCAAAACAATCTTACTTTTCAATTAGAATACGGAGTGCAGTCCAGTCCCTTGAATCGCGATTTTCGGCTCTTATTGGAGCCTTCATCGGAAAGAACGTAGGCACTGTTCTCCATATTTTAACTGATTCGCATCGAGAGGTTTTCCCACCCATTGCAACTGAAGTGATGATAGTAGGTGGCTAGCGCCATCTGGCATTGAAAGACGAAGTAGTTTTTAATCCTAATAGTAAATTATTAATATTGAAAATATTAAAAATATTACTAAAAGATTTTTAAATTGAAAACTTATTGGTACACTTTCCTGGTGACACCTCCAAGACTTCTACAATTTGCAAGTCAAATGGATGCTGCAGTGAAGACGAGAGGGAAGGAATTCTACACTATGCAATTCACATCCCCCGTCTGCAGCTGGTAAAGTTCCAACGGAAAAATGCACCTAGTTACTCTACGGAGTAATACGACTATAAAATAAAAATGTATTCTAATTGAAAAGTAAGATTGTTTTGCCTTCGCATTGCAACTGAATAAAAATGGTATTGTCCAAGTAAAAAATACTGTAGAATAGCTTTAAGCCGGTGAAATATGATATTCTTCAAATATAGATATTAGGTCAAACGTTTAAGAAGCGGCCCTTTGTGAAAGCATCTGTGTTTTTACGGCCAGACCTCCCGCATTTCACAAGTTTCGTGCAAAACATTAGTTTTAGTTCGGTAGCCTAGCAGTGTATTAGTACTGGAGTGTACGTGTGTTAAGTGATACGAGTGTTTTGTTTGCTGTAATTATTTTGAATATTGGTTTAGTATTTCGTTTGGAGAGTGTCAAGTGTTGATTATTGTAATTTAATTAATGTGAATAGTGATGTGGCGCCCGTGGGATAATGTAAATATCGCGTACGATAACGCTGATATTGTAGAAATTGCCAGTGCTAGTGTGAATGTAATTACTAAAAAAAAAAGAGATCGTAAAGAAGATTCGAATGCATTTAAATGCAGAAACACAGCAAGTATGTTTGAATGTATACAAAAATCTACGTACGAAATTCGGCTTCGCTATTGGCACAAGCCACCTCTGATTTAACAGAAATTCCACTTTCTACTGTATATAAAATAGTTAAAAATGAACCCTATCATCGCAAGAAACGATGTGACTACAAATTTTCAAGACCTTTAAATCCTTCACTTGTAAAACTATTGAAAACCACAATATACGACTGCTACAAAAGCAATGAAATAGCTACAATAGAAATAATAAGAAAGAAATTGGAAACAACCGGTCAAAATATGAACTGCTGTGAGAAAACTCTTCAAAATTGGATAAAAAAAATGGGCTTTAAGTTCAAAAAATAAATAAACGTCAAGCAATTATGGAAAGCCAAAGAATAGTCAACAGACGTAATATGTACCTAGAAGAAATTACTAAATATAGACAAGAAAATAGGAGAATTTATTATTTAGATGAAACTTGGTATGATACCCACGATACAGTAAAGAAAGGATGGACAGATGGTTCAAGCATGTGCATACCAGAAATGCCTGCAAATAAAGGCTCGCGACTAATTATTGTGCATTGCGGAGGAAGTGAGGGATGGGTTCCGAATGCTTTAAAATTATGTGGGAAGAAAATGGAAGATTGTAACGTTGACTACCACAAGAATATGGAAGCTGACATTTTTGAAGATTGGTTTGAAAACTCGCTGATCCCAAACTTGGAGAAAAACAGCGTAATAGTGCTTGACAATGCTTCCTATCATTTCCGACAACTCACTAAAATACCAAATATATCTTCAAACAAAGCTGACCTGCAAAATTTTTTAATGGAAAATGATTTGTATTTCGAAGATTTTTACACAAAAAAACAACTTATTGAAGTTCTACACACGAAGCAATTTAGAAAATTATACGCTCTAGAGAGTATTGCCGAAAAGCATGGACACACTATATTGAGACTTCCCCCCTACTTTTGTGTTTTCAATCCTATTGAGTTAATTTGGGGACAATTAAAACCAAGTATAAGGCGTTCAAATAAATTTCCTAAATTTGACAAAAAGGTAATTGAGATAATTAAAAAAGAAGTAGCCAATATTACCAAAGTAGACTGGCAGAAAACAATCGCCAAAGTGATCAAAGTGGAAGAATATTATAAGAAGATTGGGCACTTCCACATTAATGGTGGAAATAAATTTATTATTGAATTGGGCGATGATAGTGACGAAGAAAATACGGAAGAAGGAGAAAATGAGTTAAGTGTATCAGTATTTTAATTGTTGTGTTGTGCAATTCATTTTCCAAGCATAAGTGTACTAATGAAAAGACTCGGTTAAAAAAATATTTTTAGATTTTGTATTTTTAATAAAAAAAAAGAGCGGGGACATGCTTGCATTTTGCGCTGAATTTTAAAAGTTTTGAACTGTATACCTAAAGTAATTTTAGATCTAACTGTGTTTTTATAAAGTTCTTTTAGTATCAGTAATTCTAACAATAACCAGATTAATTATAAAAGCTATTCTACATCAGTTATTAATGCAAGCATGCGGTAAGAGGGAGGTCCCTGTGAGGTTAAATGTTATTAAAAAATTGATAAAATTAATTTTAATACATACAATATTATGTCCTGCTTTAACGGTATTTACCTAAGTATAAATAAATATTTTTAACTACATATTTAATTACCAGAAAACACCAGCTGCCGGCCTAATATTAAAGAAGAACAACCCAAAGAAAGCTACAAATCTTACCTATTACACTATATAGATTGCTTGAACTATATACATTTTTATTTTATAGTCGTATTACTCCGTAGAGTAACTAGGTGCATTTTTCCGTTGGAACTTTACCAGCTGCAGACGGGGGATGTGAATTGCATAGTGTAGAATTCTTTCCCTCTCGTCTTCACTGCAGCATCCATTTGACTTGCAAATTGTAGAAGTCTTGGAGGTGTCACCAGGAAAGTGTACCAATAAGTTTTCAATTTAAAAATCTTTTAGTAATATTTTTAATATTTTCGATATTAATAATTTACTATTAGGATTAAAAACTACTTCGTCATAAATAAGATAATTCGGATGGAATTCCCCAGATTATTTTGTGCTTGATATTGCCCCAGTCTCCTAATCTGGGAAATTACATCCGAATTATCTTGCAAGTGATAGTAAGGTAAGTTGTAAACAGCAGCACAGTAACTTCACCTCCCACACAATCCCAAGTTGTAAACATCCAAACAACCTTATCACTTTATCACCTATCAAATTAACTAAATATCTAATCTCCTTCTGGACATCACCCACTTTTGGGCGTGGTTTCCCCACTTTTAGATTTGAATAAGGTAATTCGGACGGAACAAAAATACCTGAAATATGATTCAGTTGGTGGCCCGCCGTATATGGCGAACGAAAACTCATGATGCACCCGTGTGCATCACCGTATTGAGCGGACAGTCAAGCATGATGCACACGGGTGCATCACCGTACCGAAGGGGTTAAGAAAACTCAAAAAATACTCATTCCGAGTTTCGACCAACCCTGTATACTAAAATTCAACCTGATTGAACTGATAATGTTGTGTAGCCAAAGTTTTTAATTGGTCTAAACTTCGTTGTTTCAGATATTTCTATCAACTTGATCAGCAGTTAAAATGTAAAAGGGAATAAGCTACATATACCGGGTATCCACTTATATTTCCCCCCATTTTAACTGCCTATAACTTCTAAACGGCTCAAGATAGAAATATGCGTTTTCGCTGAAATGTTTTATTTTAGTAAAAGTTTTGTCTGAATGGACTGAATTTTTTATATCGCTTTCAAATACGAAAAGAAAAATGGCCGATTTTTGAAAAAAACGTTGTTTACTTTTTTTTAATGGAACACCCAGTATATTTTTTTGTAAATTGAAAGAAAGGTCATTCACCTATCCAGTGATAAAAAGTTTTTCAAAATCGGTTGTCAAATCACTGAGTAATTAATTTTTAAAATGAGAGGTGCAACGTGGATATCACATACCTAAATAACATAATATGTGATTTCCACATTGCATCTCTCATTTTAAAAATTAATTGCTCAGTCATTTGACCACCGATTTTAAAAAAATTTATATTGTTGGATAGGGAAATGACCGTTTTTTCAAGTTTTTAGGTAACTGACCATTTTTTATGTCGCTTTTAAATAAAAAGTGGCGGATTTTTGGAAAAAAAAATGCGTTGTTGACTTTTTTCATTGAAACACCCAGTATATTTTTTGTAGCTTGAAAAAACGGTCATTTACCTATCCAGCGATATTAAATTTTTTAAAATCTGTTGTCAAATGACTGAGCAAATAATTTTTAAAATGGAAGATGCAATGTGGAAATCACATAACATAATATCATTTTGCTTAGTTATGTTATTTAGGTATGTGATATCCACGTTAGAAGAACGTCAAATAATTGTCAAAGTGTGGACACGAATTTTTATTCTCCGCATTTTAATAGTTTGATTTTAACGATACAAACGAGCAGTTCTCGGTGTATTGTGTGTTATTGTGTTAATTAGTGTTCCTTTTGTTAATTTTCTTTATTGTTTATAATAGGTAGGTTAGGTAAGTGATTAAAAAAATATATAATGGATGAGACCTCGGGTGGCACTTCGCCACCCGAAAATAAGGACGCAGAGGAGGATAGGTATGTAAATAATTTTATAGATTTAAATAATAGATATAGAACTGAGGATAAAGGTCCATATTTTGTATATATTGAGAGTACTGATAAGCATTTGGGAAGAATTTTCCCAATCCGGATTGGTCACGTTTTGTTGACTGACAATTATATAAAATCCGATGTTCTTGATATCAAATCGATTGGTCTTAATCGCGTTAAAGTTATTTTTAAGTCTTATGAAAAAGCTAATTATCTAGTTAATAATAAAATTATGTCTAATAATAACTTAGTAGCGTATATACCCAAATTTTTTACACACAAGAAGGGTGTGTTGAGGAATATTGACACATACTTTTCTGAGGAATATTTAAAAAATGCCATAATATCTCATAAAGAGGTGGTTCAAGTCCAACGCATGAAACGAAAGGTAACAGATAAAGACGGTAATATTTCATATGTAAACAGACAAATGGTTATTGTTCAATTTGTAGGAAATGAACTTCCTCAAAATATAACAATTAATTTATGCAATTTCTCTGTAGAACCATATATATTCCCCGTTGTTCAATGTTTTAATTGCTTGCGATATGGGCATTCTGCCAAGCAATGTAAAACCAAATCTTCTCACTGTCGAAACTGTTCTAGCCTAAATCATACGTCAGACTCTTGCGAAAAATTCTGCATTTATTGCCAAAATAATGAACACTGCTCTACATCCAGAGATTGTCCAGTATATAAGAAACAAAAAAATATCAAACAACTCATGGCCAGGGAAAATATTACATTTAAAGAAGCTGAAAGATTGCATGATAATCCATCTTATGCCAAGATTTCTACAAATAATAGATTTTCAGTTCTTAATAATTCCACTAATTTTCCCTGTCTGCCACTCCCCAGTACGTCCCAAACTCCAAATTCTAGCTTTTTGCTACGTAAACCCATTGTTCGAAATACTTCACCCAAAAGACAAGTGAAAAAACGTAAGCCATCTGCTCCGGAGTCTCCACCTATTTCTCCGTCTCTGCCTACTTTTTCCCATTTTCAATCAAAAAAAACCAAATCTTCACATAATCCCATCATACCAAATCCTCACAGAGATGACTTTATCCAATATAAGGAAAAACTAACAAGTCAGATAATAACCGTAGTTAAACAAGTAGTTAATTCAGATTCATCCGAAACAAATTACAATTTAGAAGAAAATATTAGAAATATGATCTCCTCTATATTAAGTCCTTCAAATCTAATTCCAGAAATCGATATTGAATCTTGTTCTGATGATTCAATCCACTAATAAGATAAGTAAACCCAATAGTAAAAACATTAAAGTTATCCAATGGAATATTCGTTCTTTCTCTAAAAACCATCCAAGTTTATTAAATTTTTTACACGATAATCCTGTAGATATTATAGCTTTATCAGAAACCTTCAAAAAACCAAACCATTCTTTTAAACTAAAAGGGTATAAGATTATCCGACAGGATCGTGCAAATGGCTTTGGCGGTGTTGCCATTGCAGTTCGCCAAGACATTAAATTTATAAATTTTCCTATTACTTTTGCATATAAAAAAGATTTAGAACTTTGCGCAGTTAAATTTCCGTCCTTAAATATCATACTAGTATCGGTGTATAAACCACCTAAATTAAATGTTTCTAAATCAGATTGGTCAAATATCTTTCGGCAATTTAATTCTCCTGTTATCTTCTGTGGCGATTTTAACAGCCATCATACACTTTGGGGATCTCATATTAATAAAGCTTGTGGTAATCAATTAGTAGAAGCCTTAGATGACAATAACTATGTTGTTCTCAATAATGGTAAACCAACTAGAATTTCTCGTCCAGAAGAGCTACCTTCGGCGGTAGACATTACATTTTGCTCTGCTGGTTTGGCTAGTGATTGTTGTGTATGGGATGTCGTACCAGATGCGTTAGGTTCAGATCATTGCTTAATCAAATTTGAAATTATTAGGGATAGAGTTATAATAAATAAAAATCCAGCATCTAAATGGAATGATAAATTAGCTGATTGGTCTGCATACTCCACTATACTGGAAAATTCGTTAATTAGGACAAACCAAAATCTAAACTCCAATCTACTAAGCTTCTCTATTTTTATGGAAAAGGTCTCAGATGCAGCATCCGCAACTATTCCCCTAAAAAGAGCAAGACAACAAGTAACTCAACGTCCAATATGGTGGGATACCGAATGCTATGATATGTTTCGTCGCAGAAAAGAAGCCCTGAACCAGTATAAACGTGTCTCAAACTATACAAACTATTGTCAATATCAAAATGTAGCTAGTCAAACTAAATTACTATTTTCTAAAAAAGCTCGAGATAGCTGGATATCTTTCATAAGCAATATTAATAAAAACACGCACCCTACTAAAATTTGGCAATTTATAAAAAAAATATCAAACAAAGACTCAACGGGATCGGGCAGTATATCAGCTGATATGGTGGACGATTTTTTTGTGTTTTTTATTCCCAAATTTGCATCAAATAAAATCGACTTCAGTAAATTCAATAGTAATGTAGCATGCAATGAATCATTTTATATGCCTATCAGTTTGGAGGAATTACGATTAGCAATCAAACAATCTAAAAGTACAGCACCGGGATTTGATAGCATTACATATAAAATGATTGAATACTTGCCTGAAATTGCTAAAGGAATTCTTTTAAATATTTTTAATAGTTGGTGGTTGCAAGGATTATATGACCAAAGTTTAAAAAAAAACTGTAATTTGCTTACTTGCTAAACCCAACAAAAATTTAAGTCTACCTAACTCTTACAGACCAATTTCATTAATATCATGCATTACAAAAACATTTGAGAGAATTATCAAATTAAGAATTGAATTGCATTTTGAAAGTAATTGTTTATTACCTATTAATCAGTTTGGATATCGCAGAGGCAAAGGCACCTCTGAAGCATTAGCTCAATTAGTTTCCGACATTCAGAATGCACTTTCCGTTAATCTTATAACGGCATGCTTGTTTTTAGATATTAAAGGGGCTTATGATACTCTGGATATTGATATTTTAACTGTTCAGCTCATAAAATACGGTCTAAATTATAAATTCGCACAAAGAATCACAGATTTGTATAGGGACAGAGAAGTTTTCATTCGAGATTCAGAAAATCACATTTACGGCCCTCGATTATTATCAGTCGGAATTCCGCAAGGTTCAGTCCTAAGTCCAGTACTTTTTAATATCTATACTGCAGAATTGCATGACATGTTAAATGAAACAAATAATACAATTAAAATTATTCAGTATGCAGACGATTTCTGTATATACAGCAGCCGTAAATCATATAATGAGTGTTTATGCGATTTGGAACTGATAATGCAATGTGTAAAAAGATGGTCTATGGCTTTTAATTTCACGTTATCCGCTGAAAAATCTAGTATCACCTTTTTCACTAGACATAGGTTAAGTTCCCCTGCCAGTATAAATTTAAGTAATGTTGATATTAATGTATCCTCTCACCATAAGTATCTGGGCGTGGTTTTGGACAAAAAACTAACCTGGACACTCCATGTGAATCACATTATCAACAAATGCGAGAAAGGTTTAAACATGCTTCGTTGCATATGTAAAGCTAGATGGGGTGCCGACCCAAAGATAGCATTAATGTTCTATAAATCGTATATTCGGTCAATCATTGATTATGGATGCTTTTTATATGGTTCATCGTCAAAATCTAATTTATCAAAAATCGATCATATTCAGTATAAGGCAATACGTATATGTATTAGTGCGTTTAAGTCAACGCCATGTGCTGCAATTCTAGCAGAAGCGCAGGAACCTCCTCTAAACCTTAGAAGAGAATTCTTGTCTAATAAGTTTCTATTAAAGACCAGGACTTTAGATTCACATAAATTATTAAGTAAAATTAACAGTCTCACTGAATATAACTTAACAAATTCTTATTGGAGAATTAAAACTTCTACCCCTCTTACAGATGCTTATCTAGAAACTAACAACTTTAGCATTAACACTAAACAAATATTACCCATATATAACCTTTCTATTGAGGAAATCGCAATCTTTCCAAAGATCATAAAACCTACATATAGAAACTTACCATGCCAAAACAATAAAATTATAAAATTAATCTTATCTGAATTTTCTAATTATAAATACATCTATACAGATGGTTCAAAAACATGTAATAGTGTAGGTAGCGCTTATTATGTTTCTAATATAAAAAGTGGTAATTCTTTTAGACTGCCTAAATGTACATCTATCTTCACTGCCGAACTTTATGCTATTGAAAGAGCCCTAACTTACGCGGTTGAACAGAACTTTGGAGACACGGTTATACTATCAGATTCTTTATCTGCTCTTGAGGCAATATCACAACCAATAACCAAAAAACACAACAATGAGTTGTTATGCCATATTAGAAAGACAATCGCTCGATTTAAAAATAATAGTAGTGACTTGGTCTTTATCTGGGTAAAAGGACATGCTGGAATTAAAGAAAATGAGATAGTGGATGAAATGGCAAAGAATTCGGCAACTTTAAATGAAATAGTAGATTTAACAATCTCCAGCGATTACATTCCAGAATTGCATAAAAAATTAAGAAAGAAATGGGAAACTATTTGGCTTAAGTTTGTACAAACTTCGAGGAATCCATACACTTACATATACCCACAACTTCCGCAAAATATCCCACATATATTTGATTATCACGTTACTCGGTTTTATTCCACATCCCTAAGTCGCTTAAGATTAAACCATGGCAATTTTCCTGCACATTTAGCTAAAATAGGAATGCGTATCAACTCTCTCTGTTCATGTGATAACTACTCTACTGCAGATTTAAATCATATAATCTTTAATTGTGAACTTAATAAAAACCATACGAAAGCACTAATTGCTAGACTTCAGGAGCGGAATGTAAGTTTACCGCTGAATATTTCACATCTACTAAGCTTCAATACCAAAACTATTAATGATATTATCATACAATTTCTTAAAGATTCTAAAATAAAAATTTAATATGACATCTTCAATCTTCAACTTTCAAATATCTGTGGCAAAAAGTTTATCTAATGCCATCCCCTCTTTGTGAACACACACACATATCCACGTTGCACCGCTCATTTTAAAAACTAATTACTCAGTGATTTGACAACCGATTTTGAAAAACTTTATATCGCTGGATAGGTGAATGACCTTTCTTTCAATTTACAAAAAAATATACTGGGTGTTCCATTAAAAAAAAGTCAACGTTTTTTTCAAAAATCCGCCATTTTTCTTTTCGTATTTGAAAGCGATATAAAAAATTCAATCCATCCAGACAAAACTTTTACTAAAATAAAACATTTCATCGAAAACCGCATATTTCTATCTTAAGCCATTTAGAAGTTATAGGCAGTTAAAATGGGGGAAAATATAAGTGGACACCCGGTATTATATTCAATATTGCATTTTTCACAATATTTAAATATTATTATTTTTAAAAGTTCACCTTATCTTTTTTTCTCATCTCCTCTTCTTCTTTTTTTAGACTTTCACCCTGGATTTCTAATTCCTGAAAGGATTTTTTTAGCTCTGCTAAATTTGCAGCATTTGTTTTTTCAGCCTCTTTTAGCTTTTCCTTGAGTTCATTAGCTTTTTTAGAGTGTTCAGTCTTTCTTTTATCTAAATTTTCGAATTCATGTTTTCTTTCTTCCATTCGTTCAACTCTTGCTTGATGTCTCCACCGAAATAAGGACGGTGTATCAATGTTTGGATGAGTCTCATCTTCATCGTCAGAGATCTGTAACACAAAAAAATGTTAAATAAATTATTTTGATTTGTTTCTCTAGGCATAAGAAGTCATGTTATTTTCTATTCTAAAAAAATTTCCTTTACCTATATTTAGTGTTGGAAAATTCTCGAGAATGAAAAATCGGAGAATATTCTCGATATGGAGAATTTTCTGAGAATGAACCCTATGACGCGCTTAGGGATATTGTTAAAGATGAAATAGTGTATTAAGAATCATGAAATTATATGAGACGAAACAACAGTGTTCTTTATATATAAAAAAATATAAAAACAAGAGAAAACACAAATTTTATTTAATTTTTTTTTAACAGCAAATAATGGATGTGGTGGATCTAATCTGAAAAAGATTAGCCTCAGATTCAGAATCTGTTTCTATCATTAGCTCATCCTGGTCATTTACATTCTGCATTTCAATGTACCGATGAGAAGTTGTGGGATTTTGTTTTTCACGAGACACCAGCTCAGTCATGGCTTGGTCTACGTCTAACCATTTAAAATTGTGAGCAATAAAAGTTTCCTTACCAGCCTGTTTAGCAGTAAGCCGGTTTCTTTTAGAGGAGTGGATAAAACCATAAGTACTGAAACTTCTTTTAGTTGCTGCACTGGATGAAGGCATATTTAATATATCAACTGCTATTTTGGTTAATTTTGTTCCGAAACATGTAAGTACCTGTTTATCATATGATTTGATTGGGTCTAGTTTTTCAATTGATTTTACAACGTATGGTTTTCCAAAAAAATTCCTCCTTAGATCAATAAAGTGCCAAATCTGCCATTATAGGGCTTCTCATTCAGTCATTTTTTTCGAGCTTATGTCATGTATCACATAATATTAATAGATCTACGTCATACGTTATTGGTATATATCAATGATACAAACCAAAGACGTATGACGTAGATATATTAATATTATGTGACACATGACAGAAGCTCGAAACAAATGACAATCAATGAAAAGCCCTATTTCAGCCGAGTCATCACCATATTTTAAAGTTGCTAAAATTATCTACATATAAACTCAGTTATCGCAACTTGTTCCTCTCTGCTTAAATGAACACCATTCTAAATATTTGCACGTTAATAGGGTTAATATAGCACCAAAACAATAAATACTGACACTGTAAACCATAGATATATAATACTCTAGATTGCGCCCTGCGATCTTAAAATGGGTGACGGTTGCGACAGATAAATGAGCCTATTAGGTCGGTAGTCTCTTTCTAATTCAAGGGGAGTATCGACGACGTCACTATCCTACTATATCGAGTCTTATTTAAATTTTTTGACAGTTCGAGCGGATGGCGACGAGAACTGGTCTTTGGTCTTCGGACGTGGATAATCGTGGTTCGAATCCCATACCAATCTTTACTTTTTTTATTTTTAATTTAATATTGCGTTTATTAGATATTATTACATCTCTAAAATAAATCTATGCAAAGAAATATATAACAAATAAGAAAAACTGTGTAGGTACCTATAGATTTTTAAAAATATAAAAGCCAATGTTATTTTTTTTTAATAAGTTAATGGTAGAATAGTATAAAGTAATTTAAAAAATTCAATTTTTGTAATTAATGGTATACAGCCAGTTACGGGAAATTTTTCCTTATGGATTATAAAGTAATTGTTAAAAATATTCGTAAAAAATTACCAATAATTAGGTAATATCAACATAATTTACCATCGATTTATTAATTGAATCGGCCATTTCAAAAACAACACGAGTCACATATTCCTAATTTTACAGAAGAGCAAAGAAAACTAACTATATAGTCGAAAGATGGATGAAATGGATGACATCAAAATTCAGAGTTATATTGTAGTTTTGTTCCTAATGTTTTTACTGGACTGGTGTCGTTTTTGCACACAACGTTTATTTTAAAGGAGTCTATTCCTCTTAAAAAGTTAGTTTCTGAAAATTGTGGACTTTGCTGTTTTTGAAATGACCGATTCAATTATAAGTAATTAGACATTATTTTTATTTATGAAACTATTGTTACAATTTTTTAAAAAAGTAGAAGCAAAACAAACATTCACATCATTCGAATAAGGACGAATTTATATTAATAACGAATGACTTTTATTTTACTATGCAGTTCACAAATTATGTATTGTCCTTTTCATGATCATTTTTCAGTGCGTAACAAATGATAGGAAAAAGGGTAAGTCCGTGATAATACACATTTATTCTAACATGACATTTTAGTTAAATCTGACAGTTGTCACATTTTATTTTCAATTTGGAATAAAAACAAATCAAATGTGTTTCTTGCATTTATAAAATGGTATTTTCTTTGATTTGTATAGTCTTATAAATTATACAGATTATATTTGTAATATTATTATCTAATTAAAAAAAAATATTTTTTTATTATGGCGCCATCTATCGACAACTAGAATAACTAGAATAAATGTTATAAAAATGACACAGACGAAATGTAATCACCGACGTGCCTTTTTTCTGTCACATACAATTTAATGCGTTAGAAAGAAATAGAAAAACTGTGACGCACTGAAAGATGATCATGAGAAATACTGTATTCCAATATTAACTTACTATACATACATTTATTATCTGCTAGATTTACTTAGGTCCATTTTTCAGATGTAAAAATATCTAATAAACGCAATATTGATTAAATAAAAATAAAAAAGGTAAAGTTGGTATGGGATTCGAACCACGATTATCCACGTCCGAAGACCAAAGACCATTTCTCGTCACCACCCGCCCCAACTGTCAACACATATAACTCGATAAAGTGGGATAGTCACGTCGTCGATATTCCCCTTAAATTAAAAAGAGACTACCGACCAAATAGGCTCATTTATCTCTGTCGCAACCGTCACCCATTTTAAGATGACAGGGCGCAATCTAGAGTATTATATATCTATGCTGTAAACACCCTAGCTAGTGGTTCAGGGGATTCCACGATACACTCAACCAGAGATAGGATGGTACACATTTGTGGGCGGATCCTCCTTGGCGCGAACTACGTCACTCACAGAGTTGTTTTAAAAGTTAGCGTGCAGTACACATACAGTTGACATACGTTTTCGCTTATAAATTCGTTTAAATGTGTTTTTTTGAGGTTTTTTGGCTTCTTTTTTTTATTAAAATGAGGTGTGCTGTGTGTACGTGTAATTCTGACAATCAGTCAAAGAAAAATCCGTGTGATAAAAGCGTCAAGTTTTACCGATTTCCCAAAGACTCTAGTTTGTGCAAGCAGTGGTTACATGCTACAAAAAGAAGAGACAAAGTGAACGTTAAAACCGCTGTTATTTGTTCCAAACATTTTCTGGAGAATGATTATGACCCCAATTTAAGACATAAACTTCTTAGTTACAATCCCAAAAATTATCGTGGTCTGAAAGACGATGCAGTTCCTACCCAAAATCTACCCCTATCTAATATATCCCAAGTTTGTTTTGATAATCTAAACTGAATCGAAAACTTCTTGCCAAAAAGAGGCAAACGTCACAACTCATGAGTGAATTACTAGCCTCAACGCCCTCAACCTCAAGAGAAACGTAAGTTACTAAAAATGTTACAAGGTGTCCCGTATTTAAAATGCCTATATAGAAATCTCATAAATTGTACGTAGAGGTCCATTCCCGGGAAATCAGTAAATAAATGGAAATCCTGATACCCGGGTATTCTAAAGGCCGCGTCCCACCATCAAATAATTTGATCAAACTGGTTTGAGCAAACTGAAAGTGACAGTTAGTGACGTCACATCCTGAGTGTTCATTGTGGATAATAATGAAAAATTTTAATTTTAAATAAAGTACAAACAAGTTAGACTACTCAATACAAAAAATTTGATCAAACTAGACTGATAGTGAAAGCACAGATTTTTAGAATTTCAAAAAAACTGCAATTGTGACGTCACTTTGACGTACTTCCGGAGTTTGTTCAAACTGTTTGATCAAATTATTTGATGGTGAGACGCGGCCTTTACAGATTTCCAGGGATCTTTTTAAATATTTCATTTTAAATAGGACTTTTCCACACTTCTTATTTGTTGTGACCTTCCGTCATATTATGTAGTATATTAATATTATACACGGATTATGCGACATGACAGAAGCTTGAAACAAATTCCACTTAAAATATTTCATTTTTTAATTACATTTTTAAAGCATAAACATTCTATTGTTTATGCAAAAGATCTGATTCATTTTGAAAGGTCCAGGATATCGTAAATATGTATTAATTTTTAATTAAATTTTTTTATGAAGAATGCGATGAAAAATTATAAACGGTCATTAAAAAAGAGGTCACGTGTACGACAATTCAAATCAGCTGACCGGACATTTACAAAATTACCCACTGCACTAAAAACATCAGACCTTCTGACCTTCATCAACAGAAAGGGAACGTGTGTTTATAATTTCAGCAAATTTCTGTACAAACATGGAATCAGTTTTCAAATTGTTTTCCTAAAACTTATTTCAATAATAAAAACAACGAAAATTCAGATTAAACACAAATTATAATTTTCCTGTTTTTAAAATTTTCTTTTAAATTATTGAATGTTTCTAAAATATGTTCAATATTTAATCAAATGTATACGTTTTAATACTAATTGCATCGAAAAATAATGAAGATAAAATAGAAAAATAAAAAAGAGAGTGAAAAATAATTAAAAACCAATTACTTCTCTTCATTTTTAAATTTACCGATTTCCGGGAAATCATAGGAGGCGGGAAAATAGAGCTCTAACTGTAAAAGATACAGAATCGATTGTTATGTCACAGGTACTATTTCTGCGATTATATGGCACTTCCGGTTAGAACTTTTTAACCGAAAATTATATAAGAACCAAAAGTATCTCTACATTTATTCTCATCTTGCTAAGGTACGTCAAATAATATATCGCTTTAAAACGGTAGGTACTTCCGGTTGCAACTCTAAAACCGGAAGTCCGATGTCAAATGTCTGATCTTTGCCACCATCCCTGGGTTATAAGCTTTCATTCGACACCTCATTTGTCATTCTATCTGTATTAGTAACGGAGGAGTTATATTCACGGATGGACGGACAGACAGTCATGAAACCGGAAGTATATATTTGTTCTCGTCTTGCTAAGACGCATCGAATAATATATCGCTTGTACTATTCCGGTGACTTTAAAACAGTACTTCCGGTTGCAACTCTAAAACCGGAAGTCCTATGTCAAATTTCTCACCTTTAGTACCATCCTTGAAATATAAGCTTTCATTCGACACCTCACTTGTCATTCTACCTGGTATAATGAACAAGAATCTACAGGTCGAGCAAGTCTCGTAAATTTCACGATTGCGAGCCACGCTTCACGCAACCGTGTTTGCGTACTTGTGTTTCGAGTTGCGTGGTCGTGCGGAGTTATATTTACCAATTCGCGCAATCGTACTTGAGACGCTGTGTCAGGTGAGGTGTTTGAAAATTTGTGTAACTTGATTGCTTGATTCTGTGGTGTGAAGGTGGTTAAACTTTTGTTTTATTTTTTTTGTTTTGTGTTTTTTGAAGATAACACAGAAAATACAAGAGGGCAGCATACTTTGCAAAACAACTGTTACAATTTGAAATCAACAATTTGTTAAGTTGTTGTCTTGCAGGTAAAAAAAGTGACTTTTTAAAAAAATTATATCTTGGAAACTAAAAATTATTTTTATTTATAATTGAAACATGTAAAAGTATAGTACTCTCAAAAAAATTTTAGCCAAAAATATTCATTTTTGTAGAGTTGACTGCAATTTTTCGACAACAGCCCTTTTTTGCAGTGAGCAGCATAACAAGTCCAGTCTCATCTGAAATCAAAGTTTCTTGTAGTTTATACCTCTGGCTAGTGAATGAACAAAGGATTTTTTATTAGATGAGGTCATTTTTGTTTTATAAAAAAAACTACTTTAAAAATGAGAAAAATTGGGGTCAAAAATGTGTTTAAACTTATGTAAAATCTTCAAATTTCATTTTTTTTAATTCCTTCGTTCATATTCTAGCCAGAGGTATAAACTACAAGAAACTTTTTGATTTCAGATGAGACTGGACTTAATTATGCTGCCAACGCAAAAAAACTTAAACTCTACAAAAAATATTTTTGGCTGAAACTTTTTTTGAGACTACCTTAAGTACTATACTTTTACATGTTCCAATTATAAATAAAAATAAATTTTAGTTTTCGAGATATAATTTTTTTAAAAAGTCACTTTTTTACCCACAAGACCTATGTAACCCCTTAAAAAAATGTTTGGAAGAATATGTTTGATGGCCAAGATGCATACATATATTTAGAAGGAAAGTTCCTGATTTCTGTAGTATAATACATAATACCGAAGAGGAAGTAGCCCTAAGCACCGGACTCCACTTGCGATTTGTAGTTGTGAAGATTGAACACATTCTTTCAAATAGAAGTCAATCCATGATTATTTAGTCACAAATGGATTGACTTGTATTTGAAACAATGTGTTCAATCTTCCTGATTACAAATCGCAAGTGGAGTGCGGCGGTAATAACACCAAAATATTCCATAGAAGGTACACAGACATTGAAAAATTCCTGGAATATCCCCGAAAACATGTTCCCTGAACATCCCAGGAAAATCCTGTGTCAGCATTTTAAACATTACCTGAATGTCTTATTGGAACATTCCATGAATGTCCACGAATGTTCTCTGGACATTCAAAATATATTTTGTAGACATTCCCTGGATATACCAGAAATATAGTGATGAGCGCTCTAATAACCGGCAAAATAGCACAAAAGATGTATTAAGTAGTGAGATAAAAAGACATGAAACTAGTCGAGCTGGGAAATTTAGCGATATTAACTTATACATTTAGATTGTATTGATTTTGTACCACCTTCAGATGTATCAGACGAGTTTGGAAACTACCACTGTCACAGTGACAGTTTTAGTTGACATACTCCTCCGATATGTGTAAAGGTGGGATCAATATAACGTAAATTTAAAGGTTAATTTCGCTAAATTTCCCAGCTCGACTAGTTTCATTTCTTTTTATCTCACAACTAAATATGTTGCCCATATTTTGCCGGTTATTAGGGCACTCATCACTGTACATCCTTGCTGATGTGACAATACCTCCTATCTGTTTTTTCATGAGTTTTGTATGAGAGATGGAAAAACATGTTTTAAGGTCACCTCCTGTGTTCATATGTAAGTTTTGACTTGTTTTGTAGTTCATAGGTAGTTTAATTTACTACAAAACAAGTCAAAAAATATCATATGAAAACAGGAGGTGACCCTAAGACAAGTTTTTAGTCTCTCTTACAAAACTCATGAAAAAACAGATAGGATGTATTATTACATCACTGACGATATGTGGCCATACCAAATAATACATCCTTGATAAATATAAACATTTTTATTGAACAAAATCTTTTCATACATTTTTTTAATGCAATTTACTGATATTCCTAAATATTTCAAAAAATGTGTCACATTTGCTTTGTAAACCTTTCTTTTGCCTTTCGTAGCCACATATTCCGTTTCCTTCCTGGTTTTTTGTAGACCACTTCTCTCAGCTGATTCTAAAAAAAATAAAATAAATGGTAATTTTTCTATCCTTTACAATTAACAATCAGAAGAAATATTATTTACAGATATGCATAATAATAATAGGTTTGTTCTAGCATCAGTTTGAAACCATCAGCGAATAGTGGATCAGCGCGAGTAGAGGGGATCGCACTGGTGACTGTATCATGTTCTTTTACTGACCAACTGTTTGCTGATGGTTTTTGACTAGTTTGACTGTTTGCTAGAACAAACCTAATAATAATGAATATTTTGTATTTTGACAATGACATCTGATGTGGAAGTCAAAACATTAATAAAATTATTTTTTCAAGTTAACTTTCACATGCGCGTCTTAAAATTGTACTTTTAATACTTATATCATAAATAACTATTAAAACTATCTTAAGAGGAAACAGTATCGATCAACAGGTAGTGAAAATGTGTTCCAAGATTGCGGCTGTAATTTTGAATATTTTTTCGAGATATTTGGCACACATATTCGTAATATAATAAAGAATGGCGGTACAGAGCCCAATTTGAAAAATATATTAATATGTGGAAATTACTCTTTAATTAAATACAATATAAAAAAACGAGCTTGTACCGCCATTAAGAAGAACAAAAAAATACACTTTCTTCAAATACAACTTTTTTATCCGATTTTGTGTTATTTTGGAACTACTAAAATTCTTTATTTCATTAGTAGTTCCAAAATTACACAAAATCTAGGCATCGGATAAAAAAGTTTATTTGAAGAAAGTGTATTTTTTTGTTCTTCTTAATGGCGGTACAGGCTCGTTTTTTAAATATTGTATAATTACAGAGTAATTTCCACATATTAATATATTTTTCAAATTGGGCTCTGTACCGCCATTCTTTATTATTTTACGAATAAGTGTGCCAAATGCCTTGAAAAAATATTCAAAATTACAGTGACAATCTTGGAACACGTTTTGGCTACCTGTTTATCGCTACTGTATTACCTTAAAACATTGTAATTTGCTAAACCAGTATATTTTACTCTACTACTACTCTACTAGCTACCTCATTTTCCACTGTTTCTAAAGACTTGTTTACATGGGTAGAGTTTTGAGGAGAGTAGAGTAGCAGTAGTACTCTACCAAAAATGGCTTGATACCATTCACATGAGGAGAGTACAAGTATAGTACTGATGCTAGTATAGTGAAACCGATTTTTGTATTTTTAAACACTCTTGATTATAAGTGCACCTTAAATTCTTAATTTTTTGCTTAAGCTCGTTTACTCCAAAGCCCCCTTTGCCATTCTTTCGACGATTTCATCCTCCGCAGCTTGCTGCAAACTTTTATTTCTGTAGTATACACTACCTAAATTCCCTAAACACTGGTATTCGCCGTATTATAGCTCTACAAGTTTTAAAGTTTCATCTTCGGTGAACTTCATTTTCACTATTTACACAAAACACAATTCCAGCCAGAATGACAGCGCCCCCATGTACTCTCCTACCTACTCTATTCTGCCATAATTGAGCGTGTTCCATGGGTAGAGTGTGCAGCCGAGTAGACATTTTGGCAGTAGTGGTGGTCATAGAGTAGTTACTTTGCCATAGGTTGCTAGTCACTCTACTTTAACTCCAACTATACACTCTACCAGCTATTCTACTGTGCTGAGCATTTTTACAGGTAGAGTTACTCTACTCTATCAAGTACTTGCATCATTACTCTACCCGTGTAAACAAGTCTTAAATCTACTGAATGAAAATCTACTTAATCTTAATCTACTCTTAATGAAAAATGTCTAAAATCATTTACCCACCTAGTATTATTGTAGAATTTAAGACAGTCCAGTGCCTTATAAATAATTTCAATATGAATATTTTTTCCTTTAATTCTCCTTTGATACCACTCCATTTTAGATTTTCTGGAACTTATTTCATTGTGTTAATAGCCCATATTTATTGAAGGAACCCAATCTGGAGATTGTTATTATCGATTAAGTTGGCTGGTTTTCCTATAAGATTAAAATGTTAACATCTTCAAAAATCGTTACTGTTGTAATTGTAACTTACCAGATATAAAATGATTACAGCAGACAGGACAGGAAAATTTTCATTTCGCTAGTAAAACCTGTACATTGTATTGCATTTAACCATTGTTGTCTCTCAGATACCTTATTTAGTTCAGTTTAAAAGTGAACTTTATCTTGACTTTATCACAATTACTTTGCATTTCACACTTCAAAACACAACACCAATGAAGCATATTATCTTTCTAAATTAATACTTCCAGAGAAAATGTTAAATTAATCTTTGTACAACACAAAATTACAAAGAAATACAACTAAAATTATCTAAAACTCATTAAGAACAGATAGAATAAGATTTATCTTTTACACCCAGACCCAGTAGCCATATTGACATATTGATTTAATTTTGACAGCATTATGAATCAGTAGAAACGATTTAAATTTGGTAAATATAACTCCGCACGACCACGCAACTCGAAACACAAGTACGCAAACACGGTTGCGTGAAGCGTGGCTCGCAATCGTGAAATTTACGAGACTTGCTCGACCTGTAGATTCTTGTGTATAACAACGGAAGAGTTGTCTACGGACGGACGTACGGACAGACATACGTAAATAATTCAACGTTTTCACATTTTTTCAAAATTGGGTGAAAACAACATGCATATTTTATTTAAACTACTGCATATGCGCATATTTCATACGTTTTTATTAGCATACTTGACGTTATTTATATTGGTTTCCTTATATCCCAGCGGAATAAAATAAGAGAAGTTTGACGTTATTTATATTGGTTTCCTTATATCGCCAGCGATTACTCTGTGAGTGACGTCATGCGCTTGGCAGACGAAAACTCGTTTTTAGGAACATCCGGGCCTGAGGGGATTCCCAGCCCCGGCTACTTAGATTTTTGGGGATTTTATCTAAACTCGCGTGATTCCCCGGCCGACCAAAGCGAAAAGGCATTTCATGAGCGGAGCGGCAAGTAGGTGTTTGGCCTTCAAGAACAATAATGTTTGGGATGCAAAAATATACTAGGTGAAAAACAATACACATACATCTTTTTTAGTCCATGTGGTGAGACCGCTCCCGTCTGAAAATTATTTCTAATTCGGTTTCTCTGCGGATTCATATTCAAAAATGTCCCCTTTGCCGAATTTTTGGGCAGAAATTGTTTAAACAATTTTTTTAAACAAATACATAAGATCACCTTTTATTGCTCCAAAAAGTATATTTTTAGGTTTTTTGGGTCATTCTAAACAAGAAAGATATCTTGTGATTTTTCTCAAAAATTGACAGTTTTCGAGTTATAGGCGATTTAAAATCTAAAAAATGAGAAAATACGCATTTTCGAGGCTTAAAAACTCATATTTAAATTAGTATTTTTAAGGGTGCCAATAACTTGGATTAAAGTTTAAACATTCCTTTTCAAGATTCCGAAGAGTGATCGGGTCTAACTTCAATTTAGACCGTAGTTTTTTAATTGCTAATTATGCGTGTCCATCCGTTTTTTGCCAGTGCGGCACACACTCGTTTCAAAAATTTCCTATTTTCGTCAGAAAATATTTTTTCTAGATTCTTTGGGCCATTCTAAATAAAATAAGTTTCTTGACATTTTGCTCAAAAGTTACTAGTTTTAAAGTTATAAGCGATTTAAAATGCGAAAATGTGTTTTTTTTGTCATTGAAAATATCAATTTTTGAAATCACAAGATACCTTTCTTGTTTAGAATGACCCAATAAACCTAAAAATATATTTTTTGGAGCAATAAAAGGTGATCTTATGTATTTGTTTAAACAATTTCTGCCCAAAAATTCCGTTCGGCACCCTTCAGATTTGTTTAAAGGGGACATTTTTGAATATGAATTCGCAGAGAAACCGAATTAGAAATGTTTTTCAGACGGGAGCGGTCTCACCACATGGACTATTTTAAACTATAATAATTTGACCCATATCTAGTTTTTATTTTATTTCGGTTTTTGTAAATATAGAAAATTCTCGCCGAGAATTTTCTGGTCAAGAATATTCTCTTCTTACATCACTACCTATATTTGAAGAATACAAGGGAAAAACGATCCAAGTCACATTATACCTGAATTTAAGTTATAAATTATTTCTTATAGTTTTGTGTCTGTCCTTTTACCCTAGGCACTTCAACTTAAAGAGCGTGGGCACAAAATTTTGTTTCAATGTTTTTATGCATTAATAAGTATGCAAAAACTAATAAGTATTTTTGAAAAATTTAAACGCAGAATGAAAGAGTACTTCATTACCGAGGGTAGAGAGTCCCTTAAAACTTTTATAATATTTATTTTAATAAGTTACAGGGGCAAAAAAAATTGAGTGTGATTTTTAATTTCAAATATCTCATTCAATAAAAACTTTTTGTTTATTCTAAGAGATTTCCCAATCTCAGTAATGATGTAATCTTTCATTCTGCATTTAAAACTTTCAAAAATATTTATTAGTTTTTCTAGGATTCGAAAAAAATGAACACCATGCTCTAATATGGATTATTGACGAATTTCTTAGAAGACGCAGGTGTATAGTTAAGATCAATGAAACATATTCCCATTCATTTTCAGTGCAACAAGGAGTTCCACAAGGTTCACCACTCTCTCCTCTATTGTATAATCTCTATTGCAGTGACATATGCGACAATAGACTAACCAATACCAATTTGCTACAATTTGCTGATGACACTGCAGTGATATCATATGGAAAAAATTTAATAAAGACAATGGACTTATTGCAGAGGCAGGTGGATGACACAATATCTTGGATGAATAAATGGAGATTAACAATAAATCCTTCTAAAACAAAACTAATAATATTTAACCATAGAATCCAAGATCACTCACCTACTATAAACATATGCGACAATATTATTACACCCTCCCAAACTGTTAAGTATTTGGGAATAGAAATAGATAACAAATTGAAGTTCAACCACCACACAGCAGTTATAAAAAGGAAAATTATAACTAGAGCAAAACACTTCAGAAGTTTAACATACAAGAATGAGGGAATTACGATTGAAACAGCAGCCAATATTTATAAAATGATTTGCAGGCCCATGCTGGAGTATGGTTCTGCAATTTTCTATAATTCTAAAGGTCCTGCCAAAAATAATATAAAAGTGGCTGAAACAACTAGCCTTCGACAAATTACTAGAATGCGTCATCCTGATAATCCACTTCATAATCCATCAAACAGAATGCTGTACGATGAAACTGGAATTGAACCTATTAATGAGAGACTCAATAAGCTGTTTAAATATCTCTTTATTAATGACAATAACAAAAATTTGATTGAGCCCCACATTGTGAAGATACCAGAGGACAGTGCCCGTAGATGTCCAGGAAGAACTCTTTTTGAAGAAATCTGCTACACATCAAGACAATAAACAACTCTATTTAAATCATCATCTGTGTTGTAACTAATTGTCAGTGATATTGTGATTACCGACACATACAAATATTTTTTTTTAATTATTGTATTGCATTAATATTAACAAAAAACATATACTGTATTAAGAGGATCGGTACGTATTTTCGGCTGCAATGCTATTCAAATGGGGATTCATTTTTTTCGAATCCTGAGAAAACTAATAAGTATTTTTGAAAAATTTAAACGCAGAATGAAAGATTACGTTATTAGCGAGGGCCGAAAGTCCGTGAGAACTTCTATAATGTTTATTTTAATAAGTTACAGGGGTGAAAAAACTAAGAGAAAATTTAGTGTGATTTTTAATTTCAAATATCTCATTCAAAATAAACTTTTTATTTATTCTAAGGGACTTTCGGCCCTCGGTAATAATTTAGTCTTTCATTCTGCGTTTAAATTTTTCAAAAATATTGTTTGGTTTTTTCAGGATTTGAAAAAAATGAACACAATGCCGTGGTAATATTTTCCAAATCTGTCTTTGTCTTACAACGCACTCAACCGAACATAGAGTTAAATATTAGCATAGAGAGAGTGTCATTCAGAGCGAAGTGACGACACCATCTTTTTTATTTGGATTAGTGCTGTTTCACTCTTACGCATAGTAAAGCTGCTACAGTTATCCTCCTCCTCCGTGCCTATATTCACACTGAATGTCATTATAGATTCTCGATACAATGTGTTAGAAGGAGATGCAGCAAACCAGTCCCCTGAGATCTTGTCGTCAGGAAGCGCGGAAGGTAGGCTCCCTCTATGTTAATATATACCTCTATGCAACCGAATATAATATTGTCAGCATTATATTGTCAGTCAGACACTGACAATCAGTGACAATTTTAAATATTTGACATTGCATCGGGAATATTTTGAGAAATTGATTAAATATTATTGATATATAGTGTATTTGATAAATAATTGATTTAAGACGTGAACTTAATAAAAAGTTATTTATTGTGTATTATTTGTGGAAGATCCAAGCAGAGAATACATCAGATATTCTCCTTTTCATGAACATTTTTCAGTGCGTCACAAATTATAGAAAAAAAGGTAAGTCCGTGATAATACACATTTATGACATTTATTCTAACGTGACATTTTTGTTAAATCTGACAGTTGTCAAATTTTATTTTCAATTTGGAATAAAACCAAATCAATTGTGTCTATTGCATTTATAAAATGGTATTTTCTTTCATTTGTATAGTCTTATAAATTGTACAGATTATATTGATAATATTATTATTTTATTTAATAAATAATTATTTTTTGATTATGGCGCCATCTATCGACAACTAGAATAATCACAGAACTAGAATAATTACCAAAGTATTCAAAGACGTGCCTTTTTTTCTGTCACATACAATTTAATGCGTTAGAGAGAAATCGAAAAACTGTGACGCACTGAAAGATGATCATGAGAAAAAGAATATATCCTGTGATCCAAGTATTTTGTTGTTAGAGATGTTCAAAATTGTAAGCGTTCCAAAATAACAACATATTATTAAAAAATCACTTTAACACTTTTCCTCTTTTCTCGATTGATTATTAGTTTTTGTTGTACAAATAAATTATTACAATCACTGAAAACATAGTTAGTGAAAAAATTATCACATTTATTAACTGAATTAATAATTTGCAATTATAAAAATAACAGTTATCCAAGAACATTCAAAAGCCATCTCTTTAAATTAATTATGACATTTTCAAGTAGAATGACATTCTAGTAATGTTTACATATCCACACCAGTGTGAATTTTACTACACATAATTTGCCGTGTAAAGACAGAAAAAGTAGGGATACACGTAAAATATTTGCGAATTATGTACCCATAGCCTTAATGTATATTAATTGTGTAAATTGGCTGAAAGACTTCGGTCGATGGCCTTTTGGTACATTGTATCAATAAAGTATCTCTCTCTCTCTCTCTCTGAACACCATGTCCGTGGTGATATTTTGCAAATCAAACATTCGCTACCTTTGTCACACAACACACTCAGTCAAACAAAATGTGGTGACAATACCAGTGCCGGATTAACCTTTAGGCAAAGTAGGCAGTTGCCTAGGGGCCTCGGCCCCAAAGGGGGCCTTGCAGGGCCCAAAACGAAAAAATAGTAATTAGAATTAAATAAAAACTATAAATCATATTATGTTGAAAAATATCGCGCAATACCATAAAGGTGAAAGTATAAAACTGCAATACAATAGGTACATACTAAGAAAAAAAGCCAGTGTACCACAAATACCTAAGTACAAAGGATCCACAAGATCTCCGGAAATATAGAGAGAAGAACAGAGAAGTTAGGGCTATTACAATAAAAGAAAAAAATGAATGATGAAAAAGGTCATGTAAAAGTATAGAACAGAACATAGGAGGAACAAGAAGCTCAGAAGCCTGGAAAATTGTGAAATCATTACAAACCAACACAAAAGACAAAAATTTTTATACAATACATACCTACAGGACGATGAGAACCACTATAAAATTCTACTGATAGAACAAAGACCAGAATTCAGAATTGGTCGAGACGAACAAAAAACGATGATCACGTAGAAAGAAAAATAGTCATAACAGACAAAGAGATTAAACAAGCAATAAATTCCATAAAGAATAGTAAAGCTGGAGGACCAGGAGGAATTGTGGCGGAGCTAATCAAATACGGAACAGAGAAATGCAAAATGATATGCCGAATCATGGGAAGAGCAATAAACGGAGAGGACATTCCTAAACAATCGCAGGAAGCCTACATAACATCCATACATAAAAAAGGAAATGAAAAGAATGCGAAAACTACAGGGGAATAAGTGTCATCGCTATCATGGGAAGACTGTATGGCAGGATCCTCAGCCTCAGGAACAAAATAGAGAAAAGTATAGAAGGTAAAATCGGTGAAGAGCAAGCAGGATTCACAGCAAGGAAATTATGTCTAGATCATATCTATACAATACAAGGGACAACAGAGAAGAAAAGAGCTAAGAACAGATCTACTGGGTAATGAGAAAGTGGATGAGTTGGCCAAAGATGCAATAAAAAAAGGTGAGATACTAACTCACATCTTATCGACAGATGCAATAAATGACGTCAAAGTTAGAATAAATAAAATATGGAAAAAAGAATGGAAAACTATTACAAGCATGTCAAAAAATTTATATTTTTCTTTACATCAAGAACTTCCTCCGCCACCTGAATACATATTTAAATATAACCTGCCAAAGCAAGATATTTCTACTATCGTCAGATTAAAAACTCGACACGGGAAATATGATTCACATCTGCACAAATTAGGAATAATTAATTCATCAGTCTGTTTTTGTGATAATGTTTCGATTAGAGATTTAAACCATATTTTCTTGGAATGCAAAATTAACGAGAGATATATAAATCAATTATATTACAATTTACGACAAACACAAGTTCATTTTCCAATTAGTATAGAATAGCTACTAAGTTGTCATAAAATGGAAATATTTAAATTACTCATAGTCGAGGAAATGAAGCATTTTGGCTCGCAATTTTTTCGTCCAGCATGGATTAACTTGAAATTTTTACAGAAGGTAGGGAATAGTCCAAGGATAATTTTCTATATCATGCCGCTGTACGCTAAAACCTTGGGGGTGGTTGCCACCCCATCTCGGGGGCGGGAATTTTTTATTACATTTTAACTATGTAAATCGATGTAAAAAGTAATTATAAGAAAAAAATGTTATTTACATTTTCTCCGTAAAACTTATATCTTTCGAGTTATTCGCGCTTGAAAGTAACAGTTTTTCGATGAAAAAATCGACTTTTTTAGAGGGTTTTTTGAGAATACCTCGAAAAATATGGATATAATCAAAAAAACTGCAGATATCAAAATTGTATCTTTTAGTAACACAAACCAAATTATTTTTCTGTAATATCGCTAAGACCAATACAAACCGAGATACGGCATGTTAAAAGTTAGCTTTTTTCGTCAAATGCATAATTTGAAATATTCAAAGTAAAATAACGGAAAAACTTTGCATTTTTCGAAGAAAACTTAAATCATCTTTTTTCAAGTATACAGTTAGCCTTTAAAAAAATAATAATAAAAAGTTTCTAGTCTGAAAAGTAAGCGACTTATGATCAAAAAAAAGTCGGTACCTGCTTTTCTCTATGCAAAAAATCAGTGAAAACAACCCCCTAACTACCCTCCTGATTAAAAATTGGTCTTCAACTTTCTGTAATTCCTTTTATATTTGTATTATCAATACACCCAAGAAGTTGAACTTATTTAAAGGGCCTAATTTTAGAATAATTGGAGTTTAAAGAAAAATTAATTTTTTGGAATTTCCCATTTTTCACCTTTTACTTCAAAATATCTCCGAAAATACTGGAGATACGAACAAAATGATAGATTACTAAATTGTAGCTTCTTTAATAGCTAAAATTACCTTGTGCATAGATTGTCATTACAGTGAACAGTTAGCGAGATATAGCTGTTTAAAACCTCTATTTACGAGCTAACACCCCCTTATTCGAGCCTTTTAAACCCACCCTAATTAAAAACTGAGGGATCTTATGGAATTTAGCTCACAGTCTTATAACTCTTCAAAAATCCTACAAAGTCATTTTTGAAAAAACTTTTCACCGCCAAAAATGAAGGAGCTATGTTTATAAAACTATTTTTTTTTTCGAAAAATTCGGATAGTCCGCTTATGGATAATTTTCAATGTATGTATAATACCACAGAACCGGTTCGTATACTGGAAGATGACTAAAAAACTATTTGTATTTGTATTTGTACATATTTGTAAATTCGTATTTTTGTGTAAATAAATGTTTTTGTAATTCTTTAATTCTACTTTTTTTTCTGTATAGACCTCTTAAAATATCTACTTATAAAAACTATAATGTTATTAAGGGTGGTTTTTGAGGGTTGAAATATTATGATATTATATCCTAAAGTATAAAACAATCATTATTTAACCAATTAAAACCAAATTTTACCCATATTAAAGTTTACAATGTTTTTATATAATTTTTGAAAATAAGGGGTTGTTTACACCCCTAAAAATAATCAACGTCCTTAAGCATGATATAGAATATGAAGTACAGTGTGAGATGATCCTAATCCCAAATTTTTATGTAAATTGATGCAAACCGAAATTATTCTATTAGGATAAGTAAATTTTTTATATATAGCTCCAACAAGGGTGGTTTTAAGGGTTGAAATATTATGATAGTATATCTTAAAGCATACAACATTCATTATGTAACCAATAAGAATGAAATGTTGACAATATTAAAGTTTAAAATGTTATTTTATAATTTTTTACAACTAGGGGTAGTTTTCACCCTTACAAAACCAAAAGCGTACAACGGCTCAATATAGAAAATGAACTAGAGGGTGTAATAAGCCTATTCCCAAATTTTTGTACAAATCTATGCTGGACGAAAAAATTGCGAGGTTTTGCCATTTTTTCAGCTTCATTTCCTCGACTATCATAAACTACTTGAAAGAAACAAATATAATCATTTAAGTGAAATACGTATAAATATAACAAAACTAATAAATTGAGGTAAAAATAAAATAAAAATCTGTGGCTAACGGACTCGCATCCAAGCCATTTTTTCACACACATACACACACATAAGAACAGATATGTACACATGGCGTTTGTAGACCTTAGGAAGACATACGGCACCATACCAAGGAAAGAACTTCTATACAAAGCAATCACAAAAATAGGGATACCAGCTAACCTAAGAGAAGCAATCAAGAACATATACAGGGGAAATGAAATATATATAAAAATCGGAAACAAGATAGTTGCCAACTTCAAAACAACAAAAGGGATGCAGGGATGCCCAACCTCACCAACTCTATTCAAAATATTTTTAGAACATCACTAACAACTTGGAAGTCAAAACGTAGGGGTATCGGAATACCGATAAGGGACTTAAATTTATTCTAGTTCAAATAAAAAGGACCACGCAACACTCCTTACGGAAAAGTGGTCCCGATCAAATTTGATGAAAGTTTGGTCAATGATACTTCTTGATGTGTAGATTAAAAAAGTCCATGGCACCTGGGTCTGAATAACTACTATTCTCGAGTTACAGCCTTCTGAAGTTATTGGATTCGAGTGCTCAGTTTATGTTAGTGCACTAATTTACAGCAAGTGAACGAAAATATTTATTATTAGAAGAAGAGAAACTCATGTTCTTCATACATACTTGCGTGTTGTATATGAATTCTTGGTCAAAAATAGTTGGATTGTATTTTAGTCTTCAGAAAACCTCCGAAAAGTCCTCAGAAAACTAAAGAAGTGCGGTATAAAATGTGCTGCTAGATCGATATAAGCCTTATCATGTTTTCATGAATGCTTCTCAGTTATGGAATACCAGCAAAACTGCAATTCCGCCTTATCTTTAGAAAACTACTGAACAGTGGCGGATCTAATCTAGGGGGATGGGGGTAATTCCACTCGTAACATGTTCCAGAATAATTAAAGAAAAAATTGTTGAAACAAAAATATACATTAGCTGACATGAAACTTGTGCCGCATATCAGATATAAGACAGGTAGAGAACATGGACTTGATTTCAATACAAAAAAAAAACAAAATACCTGGTAGTCTGTAAATGGTAAATATTAATTACAATCTATGGAAAAATCGGGTTTCAATCATCTTCGACTATTTGTACGTTAACATTTTGCTGATTTCGGTTGGTTAGATGCATCATATGTCGTGTTAACTTACGACCTATCAGGATACTTAACATTGGGTTGATGTCCTGCAAAGCCTAAAAACCATAACACACTGGTGATATGAGCACAAGTACCTACGGTTCTCGCACAAGATTGACAGGTACAGTAGTACCCGTTAATCGGTTCTTCTGCAGGCTCATCTTCATCATTATCTTCATCAACCGTATAGGAAATGAATACTTGGTGTTTTGTAGCTTGCCGAAACCTAGAAAATATTCTAACTCTTATGAATCCCGGTTCATCCATATTCCCATCAATTTGAAACTCTTCGTCATTTTCTCTTATTATTTTATCTTGTATGTAAGATGGTGTCAGTTTAATTTGATATATCCCAATCGTAAGGTCTCTTAGGTTAGTCTAAGTGGAAAACAGGAAAGTTAGCAAAATCATGATTATGAAGCCTTCTCCATTGACCATTTCTTCTAATCAGATTATCAGTCTCAACTCTAGCTTGTACAACATTGGGAATTAGTAACCTCTGTAATAACTGTTCAGCTGCTTCAGCTGTAGCACCTTGCATGCGGATCGGTGGATGATTGATGATACTTATTTAATAGTGCACCAGCAATACAGTAAAAATCATTTAGTTTTTTTTGCATGGTGCATGTTTATAGGATTGGCAAAGAATTTAAAGATAGAGCGTAAATGACCATTTCTTCCTTCTACAATCCATCGATTTTTCGTAATAATGCGTGAGTTATTAGCATCTTCAGTTGAAAGTTGCTTTTGTCCACGTTGCAAAAGGGCTGGCATCTTATGTTTGATACCTAGTAATTGTAAAAATGGTATAAAATCTCGATATGCTCTGTCTACCAGTAGTATGTTTCCATTTTGGAACCAATCTCTTAAATAATTTCCATCTCTGTTAAATTCATGTTGAAGAATGTTGGCATCGTCATGGCTCCATCTCGTTCATTTTCGTTAAATAAAGTTTTTTCATTAATTCTGGAACATGTTACCGGTGGAATTACCCCTATCCCCCTTAGATCCGCCACTGTTCAGTAGTTTTCTAAAGATAAGGCGAAACTGCAGTTTTGCTGGTATTGCATAACTCAGAAGCATTCATGAAAACATGATAATGCTTATATCGATCTAGCAGCACATTTTATACTGCACTTCTTTAGTTTTCTGAGGACTTTTCGGAGGTTTTCTAAAGACTAAAATACGATCCAACTATTTTTGGCCATGAATTCATATACAACACGCAAGTATGTATGAAGAACATGAGTTTTTCTTCTTCTATTAATAAATATTTTCGTTCACTTGACCGTAAATTAGTGCACTTAACGTAAACCAAGCACTCGAATCCAATAACTTCAGAAGGCTGTAACTCGAGAATAGTAGTTATTCAGACCCAGGTGCCATGGACTTTTTTAATCAACACATCAACACGTATCATTGACCAAACTTTCATCAAATTTGACCGGGACCATTTTTCCATAAGGAGTGTTGCGTGGTCCTTTATCGATCTCTACACATTGTGTTTCGCAGACGAGCAAGTGGTGATGGTTCAAGATGAGGAAGATATCAGTTACATGGTAAGAAAACTAAAAGAGGAATACAAAGAGCTGGGCCTGGAAATAAATATGAAGAAAACATAATACTTAGCAATATCGGAAGAAGACCTCAAAAATTTTGGAAATAGATGAACACGTATAAAAAAAAGGAAGGAAGACTTTTAAATATTTGGATTGAATTTTATAATGTCGGAAAATGGAACAATTACTCCATGGTGTAATCTGGAATAAAAACATCAAAGAATAAACAAAAAATGATATACCAAACAATAGCAAGCAGTATCAGGACCTATTCAGCAGAAATTTGGGCCATAAACAAAAAAAAAACAAAAGAGCATTCTGGCGACCGAAATGGAATGCTGTGGTCTGGCCAGAAGAGACATAATGTCAAATGAATAGATAAGGAGAAGAATGAAAGTGGAAAAAATGTCCTGCTGTATAATATAGAAGAGATAAGACTAAAATGGTACGGCCATGTTCGTATAAAGTACATGGATAAACAAAAAACAAGGTTGCAGAACGGAGCCCAAGAGGAACAAGAAGGAGAGCACGATCTGGAAAATCATGGAAGAATGAAGTTGACGAAGCCATGTCAAAGAAATGATTGGAAGACAGAGACTGGGAAGATCGTAAAAAATGGTTGTTCTGGCTGACGGAAAGGAAACGGCACTAGCTGTAGACAACCCTTGATTATTCCTTTGGGTTATTTCTACAAGCCACACGTTTTACAAAATTAAACTAAAATTTAGGAAGTTTAGGTCTATAAAATATATAATATGCATCTAAGGAATACCGCTCGGTGATGGAGGGGTTATCCGAGGTTCTGGAGGGAGAAGGCTGAGGTTTGTTAAGGGGCCTCATAGCTTGGGCTGATTAGGGCCTCAAGATTCTTAATCCGGGACTGGACAATACAGTGACAAACAAGGCTACTATGACAAGGAATATTTTGAGTTGTTTATTAAAATAATATTGATACGTGTTTTTGATAAATAATTGATTTCAGACGTGAAATTAATAAAAAGTTATTTATTGTTTATTACTTATGGAAGATCCAAGCACAGAATACACCAGGGTATATTCTGTGATACAAGTATTTTGTTGTTAAAGATGTACCAAATTTATCTAAGCTTTCCATATTAACAACATATTAAAAAACAATTTAACACGTTTCTCGAATATTAGTTTTTATTGTATAGTATATAAATTATTGTAATCACTGAATGCATAATGAAAAAATAATCCTAACTGAATTGATAATTTAAGCGATTATACCTTAGAATATAAAAAAACAGGAAGGAGTCTTTCATATATCAACAACACCTTAAATTTCTAGCGGAACCGGCCATCTTGAACGTCTGTGGATGACTCATAAGTTTTTGACAACGAGGTAGAAGGTGTTTGTGTATTGGATCAGCTGTGTGCATAGGCGTACCATCTGGTAAAGCTCCTGTATATGCAATCAATTAACTGAAGTTATTAGTATAATAAAATGTTAGTTAACTGACTTTTCAACAAAATATTATATTAATACGTATTTTCTCTTGATCTGTAGCTGTTTGTTTAACATCAAATTTCTTTTCTTCCCTCTTTCAAAGGTACGTCACTGGAGATAGAAAGCAAATCTGACAGCTGATCGCCATTTGCAACCTCCTTCCTGGTTCGTAGTCATTTCGCATTGTACTCCTTCCTGATTTATTTTATATTCTAAGGATTATACAAGTAACAGTTATCCAAAAACATTAAAAAACTGAATGAAATAGCCATCTCTATGTTTATGATGACAATGTCATTGTCAACTAATGTTTAACCTATTAACTGCCAGCAACGTGCCTCTCGCGTTTTGACACACTTTGTTTATGTGTCGGCAACGCAATGTTTATGGGTCTAAAATTTGGCTGGCATTTGGAGAATAACCTCTTGTTGTGGGTGGCAGTTAAAAGGTTAAATCTCTATACCAGTGAGAAATCTTCGTAATTTGCCATGTAAAGAAAGAAAAAGTAAAGATAGCTGTACAATATTTGTGCCTACGCTCTTCATAAATAATCGATCTAGGTCACTAACAATGTTGAATAAAAATAAGTATTGTATGGAAAAGTAATTGAACTCTGTGCATTCTATGAAAAACCGATCAAGGCCCCAATAACTCACAAGCAGGTTCTGATGTTTGTTAGATTTGTAAAACAGATTTTGTAGTTAGTGTTATGTCGCTACATATGCTCTGCTAATATGAGTGATGTTAGTGTTGGTATTTTCTCTCCAAAATCTTGTGGTCACATTAACGATGCAGCTAAGAAAATAAGGAACCACACTTATGAACTTGGTTAATCATGTAACTGTAAAAAAATTCAAGAGTTTTGACATATTTACTGAAACTTGACTTACAAAGTAAGGCTTTCTGACAAAAAAGAACTGCAGTTTAAGGAGATGAAATAATGTCAAGCAGCTTTTATTAATTTACATGGAATTACAAATTAAAGACTATTCACCTTTAAGAAATATCTCAAAGATAAAGGAGATCTATGTCATGATAAAAGCATTAAAGGGATAAAAGGACAAACCATCCTCACAATGTTATTCAAGAAATTTTGGGCAAAATCCATAGTCAGATCTCCAGCTTTACAGTGCGAAAGCCACATTAGAATCTAAAAAATACTAGAGAGTATATCTTTCAGAAACACTAGTAATTATGAGTACCTATCTCAAAACTATTTAAATATGACTTAGATGGCTTTTCCCCTATACTCTTCATTTAAATTAACAATAGACTACTGGAATATTCTATACTCTATACAATTCCATAAATACCTCAATGTTTTTCCATTTACTGTAGTCTACCATGATAAATTATACCGGTTATTAATTTTATTACACTAAATTATAATGTGGTTTAAAAACGACAAACTTCACTTGATGTAAAATTTAGTTAACAAAATCTTAGCGTCAACTTAATCCTTTTTTTATTCTGTTATTTTCTTATCTTGAACTAAATTCTAAATTGCAAAATAAAATCGGAAATCGGAATTTGCATTTCTGCCATGTGTCATAGAATCTTTTGTCAGTTGTCAGATATCACTTATCACTGGTTGTCATCCATAGATAATCTATAGGTTTGTTCCAACATGAACTTTTGGACGGTCCAGAAACCGTCACGAAACTACTTGTACCGTTTGTTGTGCGCATGTTCGTAATTGTATCGCCCAGTTATCGTCCCATGACGGTAATCATATATTTGTCATTTTTGTTGGTGACAGCTTGTGTGCTTTTAGTCGATCAAAAGGCTCAAAAACTTTAAAGAATTAAATCCTAGTGCGCAAGTCAGTCCAACCAGCACATTATGCATTTGCCCGATTACTGAAATGATCATCACGAAACCGTCACCGAAAGATCACAATTCTTGTTGGTACAGTGGGAAGGACGATCCGATGACGATCATATTTTTGTTGGAACGGATTTTGTTTACTGCGCAGAAGCGTTACCGTTTCGTGAAGGCCCCGTCTCACCATCAAATAATTGACAGTTATTTGATCAAACTTGACAGTCAAACTTGACTAGTGACACGAACTATACATACTAACTGTCACTTTGTGTCACTAACTGTCAAGTTTGATCAAATAACTGTCAATTATTTGATGGTGAGACGGGGCCTTGACGGTTCTCGGTCGTGTTGGAACAAACCTTATGTTGTCATCACGGTTCTTAACATTACTACGGTTGCCTAAGGCCCGGTCTTTTCACCTCCGAATAAATATTTATTAGGAAGTTTATCCGGCAGATTACATGTAAATCTGTCAAATAAACCTCCGAATAACGTTTATTCGGAGGTGAAAAGACCGGGCCTAAATCGACCAACCAATGAACATTAAGGGTGAGATTACGTCACGAGAGTTTACTGTCATTTGAATCCTAATATGATTTTTTTCGAATCCTGAGAAAACCAAGTATTTTAGAAAAATTTAAACGCAGGATGCAAGATTACATTATTACCGAGGGCGGAAAGCCCCTTAGAATAAACAAGCAGATTCTATTGAATGAAATATTTCAAATTAAATATCAAGGCCGCGTCCCACCATCAAATAATTTGATCAAACTGGTTCATGCCCCGCGCACTCTAATAAAAAACATGTAATCGTATTTATTTTCCTTCCATTTTGTCAGAGGCGCTGATGTCTGCATTGTGATTGGTGGAACATGACTTTTGACAAATCCTGCGCTATCTGTGAATGTGTGCTCAGTGTTCGTGTTCGTTCGTTCGTTGTCGTTCAGTTATTTTATATGGTCGGTTATGTGATGTGTTTGTGTCACCATAAAAAGCTGATATTCAGTCGTGTTTTTTGATATTTTGTAATCGAGTACCTTTTTAAAGGTAAGTTTTTCTGATTGTAAGGTAGAGATTTTCTGATTGTAGGTACTGTTTATCCAACAGTTTTAAAATACACACTTTATTTCGCGTTTTGTTGTTAGATCTAATGGCTCTGTTCAGCTGTTGTGTGCAGACACGGTGAAAAAGTTCAACAAGTAAACATTTATTTAATCCAAATTAAATACTCATATTTCTATGTAAAATGTCACATTATTTTATAAATAAATAAGTAAGAAACAAAAGTTGTTTGTGTTTTACCTTTATTGTCCACTTGAATAAAATATTGGAAGTACCGTATGGAGGCTATGTACCTAGCATGGAGGCTAGATTATGGCACCCTTCCTATCCAATCAACAACAAGAACGTTTAAAATTTCACACCTATCATGTCAAAGCTACAGACCACTTATGTGGAGGCCAGATTTGTAGTATCCTTCCATTTAACCAGGTGCTGAGATGGCGCTGAAATACGTGACATGTTTTTTAAAGAGTAACATCGCATTCTACCAAATCATACAACACTTTTTTCTATGAACTGGTTTGAGTAAACTGAAAGTGACAAGAAAGTAACAGTTAGTGACGTCACATCCTGAGTGTTCATTGTGGATAATAATGAAAAATTTTAATTTTAAATAAAGTACAAACAAGTTACTATTAATTCAAATTGTTTATTCTCACTCATTTATTTAATAGCTAATTAAATTCATTTATTTAAGTCAAAAATATATTTTTTTTGCATTTTTAAAATACAAAATAACTGCATACACATAAAATTCCCTACCTAGAAGGTCTTGTCTATGGAGACCTGTAAGAAGGAGTGGAAACGCAATGCATCGTTTGTGGGCTAACTTTTCAACCTCTAATTCAACTTTCAGCAATCGCCGCTAGAGGCGCAAGTGTTCGAATAGGTGCTACAAATACATTAGCTCTTATGGACTTTTTAATATTTAACTCATTTTATTTTTGTTTTTAGCGTAATTAGACATTAATTTATTGGTGGATTGTAGCTGAATATGTTTTATGCCAAAAATAAATTATTTTAACCTTATAACATATCGACGTGTGGTAAAAAGTGTATTCTTTATATACCATTGTAGATGGAGATGTGACATCAAATTTAAATTTGTCATTACTTTAATATGTAGGACAGCTTATTTTGAAGCGGAAATATTTTGTCACATTATCTAACTGCCACATTTATATACCAATGGTATTTCAACTGCAAATTAATTTTTTAATATCTTTGTAACTGATATCAAAAAGTTTGTTAGTTGAAAAAATTGACTTAACTGTACGTAATTGTTTTTAAAAAGTTATTTAAATAATTTGAAGTATATTGATCAATTTTTTTTAATTATTCTTTTTATCAAAATTTAAACTGCTTTTTTTTGAATACTTCATTTATCTATATTCTGAAAGCTTACCTATCAGATGTTTAAATTTAGTTAATAAAAATATATGTCTATAACCTACGCAGACGATAGTCTGACTTTTATAAAATTAATGTTAATTTTTGTGAAATATTTTGTCTCAAAAAATGCATTGTTTCGACAGAAAAACTTTCAAGATCGTCCTACTATTATCACTATAATTTTCAGGTTAAAATAAAAACCAATAATAGGCACAAATTTTATTTACACCGAAGGAAATAACATACAAACGAATAGGTTTAATCCACGAACGTTATAAATAACATAAAGACAAATCTTTATAAAAAGTCTTTATTAACTTCGTTAAGTTCCCTTTTGAATTTTTTATCGGAACGATAACTCGATATAAATCCCGGTACGAAGCAAGTTCTTTTAGTGTAAGCTTTCTTGGCACTCATATTTAAATAATATTAACCACCAAAACCAATAATCTTATATTAACTACGAATAATTAATTATTTTCGAAATTTTCACATTCACTCCAATGCAAAAGTAGCATCTATTTCTACGCCACCGCCGCCCTAGCGAGAAACCAAGCAAACAGGCAAAATTGTGTACAAAAATTTCAAGGTCGTCCTATCTCGATTCCTCTCCTCTGTGTAGGTCTCCATAGTCTTGTCAATATTTGTTCAATGTCATATTTCAGTCTGTCAGTTTGAAGCCAAGATGAAGACCACATTATAGTACCACTAAATTTATAAATTCTTTAAACATCGACTTATTGTCGACATTGTTGTAGCCGAAATGGCCTGATTATTGCAATTTTAAGGTCTTTTGACCTAACTATGTAGCTAGTTTCAACTATACTTTGGATCTAAAGTAAGTAACCACATGTTTTAATTTTCCTAACTTTCAAATAGTCAAAAATTTCATCTTGGCCTCTTAAGGCTATGGGTACATAATTCGCAAATATTTTACGTGTATCCCTACTTTTTCTGTCTTTACACGGCAAATTACGTGTAGTAAAATTTACACTGGTGTGGATATGTAAACATTACTAGAATGTCATTCTACTTGAAAATGTCATAATTATTAAAGATATGGCTTTTGAATGTTCTTGGATAACTTGTTCTACATGCAATTGAACGAAATCATAAGATCCACAAAAAAAGATGACATATTGTTGGTGATGGGAGATTTCAACGCCAAGATTGGAAAAGGAAAAGTGGATGGATGTGTGGGAGAATTTGGCTTGGGAGAAAGAAATGAAAGGGGGGACAGACTTGTCGAATTCTGCCAAAGCGAGGAGCTGGTAGTAATGAATACATTATTTAAACTACCTAAAAGAAGACTTTATACCTGGAAATCACCGGCGGATTCGGAAGATCACATTGTAAGAAACCAGATAGATTACATTTTAATCAAATCCAGATATAAAAACACTATAAAGTCTGTGAGAACATACCCCGGAGCTGACATAAATTCAGACCATAATCCACTAGTAGGCGTAATAAAGATAAAATTAAAAAAGATCCAAAAACAAACAAATATACCACGATTCGATGTCTCAAAGATAAAAGAAGAACCTATACGTCAGAGTTTAAAACAAGAAATAAATGATAACTTAAAGAAAATCAAACAAGACGTGATAAAGACAACAGATGTTAATGACAAATGGAACATGATACAAGAAACGTTAGTAGATGCAGGAAAGAAAATATTACAGACAAAAATAAGAAAAAAACAGATATGGATGACTTCAGAAATCCTAGAGTTAATAGAGGAAAGAAGAAAACATAAAGGCAGGAATAAGGAAAAATACAAAGAAATACAGAGGTTAATAATAAAGAAAATAAAAGAGGCCAAATCCACCTGGCTGACAAATCAATGCAGTGAAATAGAGGAATATTCTAAAAAACATGATAGCTTTAATATGCATAAGAAAATAAAGGAAATCACAAATACACAGCGAAAAAAGAAAGATGGCCTTCTTAAAGACATAAATGGAAAAATTATTATAGAAGTCAAAGAGAAATTAAAAAAGTGGAAGGCGTACATAACAGATCTGTTTGAGGATAATAGACAAAAACCGGAAGAAATGGATAGCGAAACGGGACCAGAGATCATAATGGAGGAAATCGAACAAGCAATACGAAACGCAAAAAACGGAAAAACTGTAGGTCCAGACGAAATACCTGCAGAATTACTGAAATGTCTAGACGATGAAACTCTACCTGTACTACTGGATCTGTTTAATGAAGTGTATAAAACCGGAAAAATACCTCAGGAATGGTTGGTGTCCACCTTTGTACCAATACCTAAAACAATATATGCCAAAGATTGTTCAGACTATAGGACAATATCACTAATAAGCCATACCCTCAAAATATTTCTAAAGGTGATTCATGGAAGATTATACAGAAAGCTAGAAAATGATATGGATGATACCCAATTTGGGTTCCGCAAAGGACTTGGAACAAGAGAGGCATTGTTTGCATTTAATGTCCTCTCTCAAAGATGCTTAGATATGAACCTGGATATTTATTCCTGTTTCATCGACTTCGAAAAAGCGTTCGACAGAGTCCGACATGAAAAACTAATAGAATTATTGAAAAACAGAGATATAGACAGACGAGACTTAAGAATTATCATCAATCTGTATTGGAATCAAAAGGCCAATATAAAGATAGACGAACAAGAGTCCGAGAATATTGATATAAAGAGAGGGGTAAGACAGGGTTGTGTACTGTCGCCGCTACTGTTTAACGTGTACAGTGAAGCCATATTTCAGGAAGCGATAGCGGAACTAGGTGATGGAATCTCTATAAACGGAAGAACAGTAAATAACATAAGATTCGCTGATGACACCGTTATAATGGCAGACACCCTTGAGTCGCTACAAGAATTGTTAAATAGAATTAACGATTATTGCATTCGATATGGACTCAAAATAAACAAGAAAAAAACTAAATTTATGATTGTCTCAAAAACACAACATGGAAATGAAAGGTTAATACTAGAGCAAACCCAAATAGAAAAAGTAAAGACATACAAATATCTGGGAACCTGGGTTGATGACAAAAATGACCAAAGCAAAGAAATTAAAGTCCGAATTGAAACTGCAAGGCAAGCATTTATAAAAATGAAGGCACTGCTTACAAACAAAGATCTTCAGTTGCCTCTCAGATTGAGGGCTCTAAGATGCTACATATTTTCTATTTTACTATACGGAATGGAAGCTTGGACATTGAAAAGGCAACATATAAGAAAAATAGTAGCGTTCGAAATGTGGTGTTACAGAAGAATGTTGAAAATTCAGTGGGTTCAAAGGATTACCAATGTTGAAGTGCTACGACGTTTAAATAAGGAGTTAGAAATTATGAACAGTATAAAAACAAGAAAACTAGAATATTTGGGTCACATTACCAGAGGAGAGAAATATGAGCTGCTGAGAGTTATTATGCAAGGAAGGATCCAAGGAAAAAGAAGCATAGGAAGAAGACGCATCTCCTGGCTAAGGAACCTTAGAGAATGGTTTAACTGTAGTTCATTACAACTGTTCAGAGCAGCAGCCAACAAAGTGACCATAGCCATTATGATATCCAACCTCCGCTAGGAGATGGAACTTTAAGAAGAAGAAGGATAACTGTTATTTTTATAATTGCAAATTATTAATTCAGTTAATAAATGTGATAATTTTTTCACTAACTATGTTTTCAGTGATTGTAATAATTTATTTGTACAACAAAAACTAATAATCAATCGAGAAAAGAGGAAAAGTGTTAAAGTGATTTTTTAATAATATGTTGTTATTTTGGAACGCTTACAATTTTGAACATCTCTAACAACAAAATACTTGGATCACAGGATATATCTGATGTATTCTCTGCTTGGATCTTTCACAAATAATACACAATAAATAACTTTTTATTAAGTTCACGTATTAAATCAATTATTTATCAAATACACTATATATCAATAATATTTAATCAATTTCTCAAAATATTCCCGATGCAATGTCAAATATTTAAAATTGTCACTGATTGTCAGTGTCTGACTGACAATATATGCTGACAATATTATATTCGGTTGAGTGCGTTGTAAGACAAAGACAGATTTGGAAAATATTACCACGGCATTGTGTTCATTTTTTTCAAATCCTGAAAAAACCAATAAATATTTTTGAAAAATTGAAACGCAGAATGAAAGACTAAATTATTACCGAGGGCCGAAAGTCCCTTAGAATAAATAAAAAGTTTATTTTGAATGAGATATTTGAATTTAAAAATCACACTAAATTTTCTCTTAGTTTTTTCACCCCTGTAACTTATTAAAATAAACATTGTAGAAGTTCTCAGGGACTTTCGGCCCTCGCTAATAACGTAATCTTTCATTCTGCGTTTAAATTTTTCCAAAAAACTTATTAGTTTTCTCAGGATTTGAAAAAAATGAATCCCCATTTGAATAGCATTGCAGCCGAAAATACGTTCCGATCCTCTTAATACAGTGGTTTGCTTATTTTAGGTTTTCTACCTGATGATGGACTGATTGGTCCGAAAACGTTTGTGTGATTTTTGTACCATAGATGTACCCACTTCAATCCAATTTGGATCATTTTAGATAAAAATTTTAATAAATTTATATACCATTTACCTACAAGTGAGGTTTTACTTCCTTAGTAAGTTTTTTATTATGGTATAGGTACAGCCAATGAGAGGAATCTTTTCCTTTATATTTTATGTTGTTAAACTCATTAACGGAACTAAATAATTGTCCACACTCCATAGTTAATTAAAAAACACTAAACAAATAAATAAGAAAACTCTTTACTAATCAATATTAAAGTGTAAACACAACGCAATATTAGACAAATTCGAACCACACTCTGACACTCGCGATACTTACAGATACTTACCACAGCGCACAGCATACACGCGGCTCAAATTAGCGTGTACCAAAAAACCCAGTCAGAGTGCACGCTTTTTTTATTTACAAAAAACCCATAATATATTGGAAATATATGCAATTTTTACAAAAAAATGTCTAATTTAATTGATTACCCTATCATTTTCCTTATCTGTACATATTGACGAAATAAAAAGAAGTAGTCACGTACGAGAATATTCGAAGTGTCATGGAATTAACGTAGGGGAGCCCAAGCGGGGATTTTTGCAGTTACTCGAGCGCGTCAGATTATCATATGGGGAGAAACGTGGTACCCTGCAGATGTAACTCTGCCATATATTGGCTCTTAACACAGGGGAGTTCGTTTAGGGGAGCCCGAAAAAAAAAATCTATCCTTAAAAATACTCGAAATTGTCAGATTAAGATAAGGTAAGTTAAGTACATGCAAAAGAGTGTATATTTCAAAAATCTGACGATTTGAGCCGGGCGTAAGGAACTGGGTGAGTCCCAAAGTTTCACAAGAAAAAAGCGAATATTTCGCGAAATGAACGTCAGATCGAAAAACTAAAAACTACACTTTCAATATTTTTCAAAAATTTATCGAAAGATATCAAACATGACCCCTCACAGAGAGGGGTGGGGGGTAAATTTAAAATTTTAAATACAAATCCCGCGATATTTAGCAAAATAAACATCAGATCGAAAAATTGCAAAACACACTTATTTAATATTTTTGAAAAATATATCCAATGGTACTAAACACGACCCCCCACGGAGGTGGGGTGGGGGGTTACTTTAAAATCTTAAATGGGAGCCCCCATTTTTTATTGCAGATTTGGATTATCTGCATAAAAATAAGCAACTTTTATTCGAAACATTTTTTCGAATTATGGATAGATGGCGCTAAAATCGGAAAAAACGATTAATGGAAATGGAAAATTAAATTAAAACATGGCAAGCGCCCGCTAAAATGGAAAATTTTACTTAACTTGTTTTGGTTTTAGGACCTAATAATCATAACCCAATAGGTCCCCAAAGCGCTCGAGTGACTGCACATTTAGCATACTTTGCTCCCCTACCATAAGAAAATATATATAGAAAATAAGTCTATACAAAATATTATGAGCTACAAACTGATACAAAAACAAAATACTAACGCCAAGCCAAACAAACAACTGTGAAAACAAACGCCGATCCTGTACTGTACAACACAAATGTCACCAAAATTATTTGCTATTCATACAAATTGAGAAATGGCCGATCTGGCACATGCGCATAAAAATTTAGTTCATAGATAATCCGTTTGTGTCGGTTCTTGGGAGATATGTATTCTTTGGTATAGGCAAAGAATACATATCTCTCACAAGAACCGACACGGACGGCGATTCTTTTGTTGTTAGCATGTACTTAATTTTAGTATTGAGTTGGCAAGTGTACACGCGAGTACACTGAGAAAAGTCTCGCACATTTCTGGCGTGTATCAATAAAATTTTAGTTGCACTGAGAGAAAGGTTGCATGCAGGGCCGGCTTTTGTTGACATTCTTAATATGGTGGAATTATTTTTTATTTACAAAAGGTTGCAAATACAACACAAAGTAATGGTGAGAATTATATTGATTAAAACCATGGATAAAATACCTTTTTTATCCTGATTTTAGCATTGAAAGACCAATAATAAAATATATTATAGTGGCGTGACATTCACTAATTATTCTTTTTGGCTTATATTGATACAACGATACAAAATATAATTTGTTGTTTTCACCAATTTTGAAAAAGTGTGAACAAGTTGTTGAGAATTTGAACGACTTGGTGTGACCTAATAGGCTGTCTGTCCGTCCGACCGCGAATATAACTCCTTCAGTCACTATACCAGGTAGAATGACAAATGAGGTGTCAAATGAAAGGTTATAATTCATGGATGGTACTCAAGGTGAGACATTTGACCTAGACTGTCTGTCCGTCCGACCGGAAATGTAACTCCTCCGTCACTATACCAGGTAGAATCACAAATGAGGTGTCGAATGAAAGCTCATAATACATGGATGGTACTAAAGGTGGGAAATTTGACCTAGGACTTCCGGTTTTAGAAATGCGACCGGAAGTACTCTTTTAAAGTCACCGCAATAGCACAAGTGATATATTATTCGACGCGCATTCGCAAGACGAGAACAAATATATACTTCTGGTTTCATGACTGTCTGTCCGTCCGACCGCGAATACAACTCCTCAGTTACTAATACAGATAGAATGACAAATGAGGTGTCGAATGAAAGCTTATAACCCATGGATGGTATTAAAGATGAGAAATTTGACATCGGACTTCGGTTTTAGAGTTACAACCGTAGGTACTGCTTTAAAGTCACTCAAAATATGATATGAATGTAAAACAAGATGACAAATTTAGTAAAATCGTAGATCAATCGACGCAAAGTTACACGAAGAGTTCCAATATCGACTTCCAGTTCTACTTTCGATTACTTTGGGTGAAAACCTAGGACCAATTACTTGTTTGTCGAGGTATTTCCTAATTCATTATATTCGTTATTTCGTAAAATAATCGAAAAATAACAGCCGTTGTAACCGTCACGGAATCCAATTCTTTTTGGATGACAAGTGTTCGTGATCAACAACAAGAAACTGTATGTTAAAATCGAATGTCAATATTTTCAATTTTTATTGTCTTGGAAACCAGCCAAAACATTCCGTACATTCCAGCCAAAACCAGCCAGTACATTCTTTAAAGTCGAATATCGGGGTAAATAAATAAAAAAACCAATAAGTATTGTACTATTTTATTTCTATAAATATAAAGATGTAATAACTGAAAAAATATATATAGTATACAATAAAAACTAATAATCAATCGAGAAAAGAGAAAAAGTAATTTTTTTAATTAATATATTAATTAATATATATACGGAAACGTTTTGATCATTATGGTCAGAAGCTTATATTCCATATGAAAGCAGTCTTTAGCTTTTTTTGTTGGAACGCAAGTATAATCAAGAGAATGTAAACCTATTATGAAGAGTGTATTGTCAATTATCAAGCATTAACTTGAATGTTGAAACAATTTCAAGTGATATTGGATCAAACTTTTTGAATTAGCTAAATTATATAATGTTACTCCTGAAAATCCTGAATTTCAAGTAGTCAGTCATAAATTGTTTTATATATTTGACCTAAGTTATTGTTTTATACAAACTACAGAAACAATTTAATGAAACATGGTTTATTAAATTTAATTTAGGTTTGCTGATAAAAGTACTTTATGGAAGTTTTTGTGAGTATTGGATTCTCAACTTTTTAAACACAGCACGTGGCTTGTGGAATGAACACATATAAAATATGACTTTGTGCTCTTCCTGCAGATGCATTTGGTACAGTAGAGGTCAAAGAAAGGTTAGAGAATTTGTATGATATTTTAGATTCAAATTCTTTGTGAAATCCCAATAAATACAAAATTAATTTTTTATACGATAGTTTATAGTTCATGAAAAAGCTTAATATAATTAATTCACATAATCAACATATCTCAAAAAGAATTAAATTGTATAAATGTTGGAAAATAACAATTAATAGTTGTAGGCTACATAAGAAAATATATATAGAAAATAAGTCTATACAAAATATTATCAGCTACAAACTGATACAAAAACAAGATACTAACGCCAAGCCAAGTCAAACAAACAACTGTGACAACAAACGCCGATCCTGTACAAGACAAATGTCACCAAAATTATTTGCTATTCATACAAATTGAGAAATGGCCGATCTGGCACATGCGCATAAAAATTTAGTTCATAGATAATCCGTTTGTGTCGGTTCTTGGGAGATATGTATTCTTTGGTATTGGCTCCGTGCGTCTCCCCTCTACGTACAGTCACGTGATACGCTGTCAGATTTTGTAAGGACGTTTTAACATTGAGTCTTATGGGATTATTTTGTTAAACTTGAATATTTTATTTTGTAGTGATAATAACCGAATACAATTGTTAGAATTCATTAGTTATTAATTTATACTGTAATTTATAGTGCAACAAAATATTTTCTTTTTCGTTAATAAATATTTATTGACGTAAACTGCGATAGTGAGGTTATGCATACAAAATCAAACTGATAATCAATATTGGAAAGTGAAGAATTTATAGTGCGTTTTTATTTTCTGTTTATATTAATACATAATATCACTAGCGTGACACGACATTTTTTTAAATGTCTCATTTAAACATACACAAAGCGTCCTTATAAAATTTCAAAAAACCGCCACCATGAGCAGGTCGGTCGATTTTGCTTTGACACTTTGTTAACGCTCGGAGCGAATAGGGCTTTTCATTCACAGTCATTTGTTTCGAGCTTCTGTCATATTTCGTATAATCCGTGTATATTATGGCTGTATGACACTATGCATTTTTTTCTTGTATCATTTCTAATATCGTTTCTGATATCGTTTTTGATATACATTTTCTTGTATCGTTTCTTGTACGTACATTTGTGCCCTGTATGACACTATGCAAGTTCTTGTATCGAAAATTGTATAGACCGCTTTACAGCTTGCAAGAAAACTTGCTGCAATACTCTTGCATGCAAGACTTTCATGCAAGTCAATTGCATGGTCTTTTACAGCTTGCAACCCGGCTTGCATGCAATTTGAAATTTTACCCTTAACCTAACTTATAAACTTTTGTTTTTTTTTAATTACTTTATTGCTGTTTATTTAACTTGGTAAATTTCGAAATGCCAAGACTATCAGAAATAACCAAATATAAAAGGAAAAAGGCGGTAGCAGCAACTTTAAGTATTATTATTACTGCAGCCAGCCTTTTAGTCACTAATTTAGAACACCGAGATCGGAGCTGGTGAGTAAGATCTTAGTTGAACAAGAATAGGGGTAATAATGTATCTCCAACAGAATTTATCCAAGTAGATGATGAAAATTACTCTAATTTTCTAGGAATGAATGTACATTTTAATAAACCCTTGGGAAAAATTGAACAATTACAAAGAAATCTATATTTCGAAATACTATTTCTGCGAAACACAAATTAATTATTATCCTAAGGTACTTAGCTAGAGGAGAGAGAGCTTCCGTAGCTTAATATACAATTTACAATAATTATAGAATCTCAGAAAGTGCCATTTCATTATTCATTCATTTCCATCGTTGATATATTTCACAAACAGAAAACAGCTGATCGGCATGTATTCGTGAATCCGTGTCGTCAATGACATTTGATATTGTGGAAAAATCAAATTCCCCTAGACTTGCATGAAAACTTGCAGAAAAAATGGCACCAAACCGATTATCGCGCAATTGCAAGAAGTTGCATGCAATAGTCAACTGACGACATACTGCGCATGCCTTTAGGCAACTTTCTTGCGTCTTGCATGTAGAATTGCAAGCTGTAAAGCGCTCTTATGAAATTCGGCACGTGATTGGTCGAAATTTTGTTTGTCACCCTGTCACGTTACAATTGGTATGGTAATTTGGTAGTACTGCGTCTACAGCTGATTTTAAGGATTTTATAAAATTTATAAACTTTTAAAAACATAAATTTACCATTTTAATGTTAACCAGAATTTTTACGTTGACTGTTGATTATTTGTGTTTTTTATTTTGTTTTGATATTTGTGCTAAAATATTTGCATTATAATTATCTTCAGTTTGATCCAAATTAGGAACTATTGTATTTTCCTCTATTAAAAAATTATGCAACATGAAACCCAAAGTTATACATAGTTTGAACTTTACTAGGAGCTAAATATATGGTTATTAGTAGAACAGTAGTCCATACCAAACGGTATATTAAGTATCTATAAATAATACCTACAAAAACACAAATAAATTCATCAAGACATAAATCATATGATCTCATTTTCAGCCGCCATTATGACATTTAGATGTTTTACCAGCAGCCGCCAGCTGGTTTTACGTTTTTGCTCTTTGCGCAGAAATTGGCGCAGTTCTTGTATAAGAATCTGTGCCTGACACAAATTCGTTTCTTGTATCTGTGTATGACACTATGCATTTTTTTGACATATCAGAAACGATATTAGAAATGATACAAGAAAATGCATAGTGTCATACAGCCTTTATTCGCTCCGAGCGTTAACAAAGTGTCAAAGCAAAATCGACCGACCTGCTCATGGTGGCGGTTTTTTGAAATTTTATAAGGACGCTTTGTGTATGTTTAAATGAGACATTTAAAAAAATGTCGTGTCACGCTAGTGATATTATGTATTAATATAAACAGAAAATAAAAACGCACTATAAATTCTTCACTTTCCAATATTGATTATCAGTTTGATTTTGTATGCATAACCTCACTATCGCAGTTTATGTCAATAAATATTTATTAACGAAAAAGAAAATATTTTGTTGCACTATAAATTACAGTATAAATTAATAACTAATGAATTCTAACAATTGTATTCGGTTATTATCACTACAAAATAAAATATTCAAATAATCCCATAAGACTCAATGTTAAAACGTCCTTACAAAATCTGACAGCGTATCACGTGACTGTACGTAGAGGGGAGACGCACGGAACCAATACACGGATTATACAACATATGACAGAAGCTCGAAACAAATGACAATCGATGAAAAGCCCTATTGAGTTGTCTAAGGTTGGATTTATAGTTTGACGTAGCGTAGACGTAGACGCAACAGAGACGGAAGAAACGGAGTGGAGACGGAAGAAAATAATATGTCAATTTATAATTCGACGTAGCGGAATTTTTGCGCATGAGTAGAAGAGAAACTGACTTAATTAGGCATTCCAAATCACGTGATATAATATGGCTGCTGGATGGCGAAACTGTCATCCATAGGCGTATCCAATGTTTAAACCACTTCATATTTACTTTGCTATCACAATTTCACAAATTTCGTTACACAATTAACAAAAAAACAAAACCAAACAGGATATTCTTTACAAATTTGTCAATATTCAATGTAAACATTAGATACGACATGACCACCCCCCTTAACTATGTCTATGGCCATGTCGCTTTAGCCATCCACCGACCACCACTGACAGTTCATTGGAATCCCTAATTCAACAACATACAGGGAGAGATTAAATGTCCAGCAAACGACGGCAATGTTGCCAGATTCCTTTTAGCGGGAATTTTAAAATTTTATAGCAGTTTGGTTTTAAATTTGACAGTTCTGTTTTCTCAAGTCAAAAATCTTAACCTTACTTTTACAAGTGATTAAGATTATTTTATTTACATGTAAATTGAAACAATAAATATTGTGCTTTGTCATAATTTAAAACTCATTATGTTGAAGTCTTTTCCAGTTGATAAAATTGCAATTCAAAAACTTTTAGGTAGGTACGTGTAACTTCCACATTATTATTTATTTTTTAAGTATTAAGGTTGATGTTGATATCAAAAATTTAGATTTCAAAGATAGTTTTATGTAGGTAGATACTAATAGAGTAATCTAAATACTAATAAACTAGATAATAGATTAGATACAAAGTAAGCTGTAAGTAGTATAACTGCCCATGTAATCACCTGTTATGTTGTTTTTTTTAGATTTGTACTGTATGGATGGCACAGGAAGAGAACAGAGAACAAGAGTACAAGAACATGAAACATCTTATTATGAATGTATATGTATGTGATCCTCAAAAAATTATTTTTCAAAACAAGATAGAGAATGAGCTTTAAAATCCCAAGGATCCTGCAAAATGTCTATTTGGTGTACTAGTCGAATAATAGTATCTAAAAATAATGAAACTGTTTTAAAACACATTATGGGCATGAGGATGATATAGAGCACTTACATAAATACCAAAATCAGATAAATATCTCTTCAAAGTTTATTTTGAGACTTTCTTCAAAAATGTAAGTAAAATATTTGCATATCGACAGCGGAAAGGCAAAACTTCGTAACTGAAAATTTTTTATAACATGAGTTACTTCAGTTTTCGCTTTAGAATAAGTTTATTGGCAGCTATTAAACAGCGATTACAGCTGGGAAAGTTTCCGGAAGGCTTCCAAAAGGCTTTCCCAGTTCTAAAAGCTGTTTAATAGGTGCTGATACACTTATTCTAAAGCGAAAACCGAAGTAACTCATTTTATACAATTTTTTCAGTTATGAGGTCCTGCCTTTCCGCCGTCGATATACACAATATAATTTAAAACAAGAATGTTACCACTAAACCACTTTTTAAATATTAAGGCAGGTTGACATTACTAGTGAATAACGAATGTGGCTCACGCTTACATATTTTGCCCCTGCTATTGTTAGATATTTTATTATCTATTTTCAAACTCGAGCAGTACATTTGTATCTATGCATTGCATAAATACAAATGTACTGCTTGGGTTTGAAAATAGATAATAAAATATCTAACAATAGCACGGGCAAAATACGTAAGCGTGAGCCACGTTCGTTATTCACTAGTAATGTCAACCCGCCTATACTCATGAATATTTACTACAGTTTACAATTTCAAACTAGTGTGTTTGATTCTCCTATACCTATATTTTACTTTTTTAGTAAACTTCAGACTGTCCAGGATAGCATAATAGCATAGGAGGCAAATTAAAAAGAATTAATTTACTTACAAGAAGAGATATCACAAACATTAAACTCTCTTATGGCATTGATTTGAAAGATGGGTATATGTACAATGATGATGCAACCAGTGTTTATTTTTGGGTTAAATGCTTACAGATTATTTATTTTTTCCAATATTATTTTACAAACAACAGGGCATACTAATGGATATTCATTCTGAATTTAACATTTATGATTTTTGTCTTATTTTCCTTAATACTGTGCCAAAAGGAAATGTTAATTAAGTTTGGCAAATCCTTTATCGCAATCGATGGAACTCATGGGCTCAATTCCTATGACTTTGAACTTATGACAGTATTAGTAAAAGATGAATTTGGGAATGGATTTTGTACTGCTTTCTTATTTTCAAATAGAAAAGATACCTACTTTAATTTACCAATTTTTTTAAATACATGTCTGTGTTGGTATTATATGTATAGTCAAATGTTTTCATATGACACCTTTTACAATGCCTCGTAAAATGTAATGGGTATTGCTCCTAATAGACTGTTAAGTGCCTGGCACATAGATAGAGCATGGTAAGTAAATCTTAATAAAATATCTGATTCTGAAAAAAATCCTATTATAAAATATATACAAGATGTATTAATGATGGTTTAGAGAGTATTAATAGCTTTTTGGGTAGACTTCTAAGTGATGCAGATACATACAATTTTAGTAAGTATTTCCAGTAGAACTACTGCAATAACATCCAACAATGGGCCTATTGTTATAGGAAGGGGTTGTGGAATTAATACCAATATGACCATTCAAAATTTTGGATAAAAGGGTATCCATTAGTTGTTATCAGTTAAGTTTAAAACTTGGCACTCATGGAGAGCTATACTCTATACCATAATATATAATAGGTATATCTCATAATATTACATCTCATATTGTTCACTCCAGAAGTAATGAGTGAGCAATATGAGATATAACATAATATAGTATAAGTCTCTGTGCATGACCAGAATAACATGTTTGGTACCCATCTCGAACAAGCTCTACTTGGCTGGTACCACATACTTAAATCATTTATTTAGTTACACAGTACTACTCACATAACTTATGTGTCGTCAGTACCTTCCGTAAAACCTTCGTGATGCTACCCATACTTCATGGCCACTGAATGTGTTAAAGCTTGTTAATGTAGGAGAGTTATACTAAAATATATATCTTATATTATATTGCCTTAAATAGAAAAAATATCTTATTTAAATTGTATCCATGTAAGTTTTGATTTAATGAAATAAACCTTTTAATCAAAAAAGTGTTGTTTACTTGTGTACACCCAGCAATATCCTGATCATAGATAAATAATATAGTATTACCGGATCCTGATATGCAGACGCCAATAGGGCTTTTCATCGATTGTCATTTGTTTCGAGCTTCTGTCATGAGTCACATAATATTAATGTATCTACGTCATACATCTTTGGTTTGTATCATTGGTATATACCAATAACGTACGACGTAGATATATTAATATTATGTGACACATGACAGAAGCTCGAAACAAATGACTGTGAATGAAATGCCCTATTGAATAGGGCTTTTTCATCGATTGTCATTTGTTTCGAGCTTTGGTCAAGCGTCACATAATATTAATATATCTACGTCATACGTCTTTAGTTTGTATCATTGGCAATATCAATAACATATGACATAGATATATTAATATTAGACAACACATGACAGAAGCTCGAAACAAATGACTGAGTGAAAAGCCCTATATCATGTAAATACAAGTCATAGAGATGTCTTTCTACGGTTAAAATTTCACAGCCTAAGGACATCATTTATGTAACTTCTTAAGCCGTCACAAAATGACTGCAATAAGAAAATAGAATTTATTAACTCGCCTCGCCCCCAGGCAAAGTAAAGGTGCTAGGCCACTAAGAATGTTTTTTCAATTTTTTTTATTTTGCGGCTTTAGCACTTAGCTAGTTAGCCAGATACATGATGAGAATTAATACTATTATAATACATATTAAAACTAATTCAAATTACTAGTAATTTTATCAATATTCTGAATAATTATGTACCACTTAATACTAAAATAAAAAAAGTGTCCATCTATACTATCCCAACACATTTTCACCTTTGAAATCGTAAATTTCCATTCCCATTAAAAAATAATTTGTACTGTATAAGTATATTTCTTTTGAGCTTCATTTTTTTTTTTTCAAAATACTGCAACATGACTTTTAAATTATGACACAGTACAATACTTGTTTCAATATTTACATGTAAATAAAATAATCCTAATTACTTGTAAAAGTAAGGTTATAAATTAAGAATACAGAACTCTCTCTTAAAACCAAAGTGGCATTAGACTAATTTTAAAATTCCCGCTAAAAGGAAAAAGGTAAATCTGGCAACAGTGCCGTCGTTTGCTGGACATTTAATCTCTCCCCAACATACATAGCCTATAAATTATACGAACCCTAAAAAAACTTTGTGTGAATCACTTATTCAATGATCAAATATTTACCAGAGGCAGCCTTAAAAAGCTTACTTCATATGTACAATAAGGCACTAGAGGGAAAAGAGATTCCTGAGAGCTGGAAAACACAAATAATACTCCCGTTTCTCAAACCTACCAGAAATCCGCAACTCCTAGATAGTTATAGAGCCATAGCCCTCTCATCATGTGTAAGCAAAATAATGGAACACTTTATTAAAAACAGACTGGAATGGATATTGGAAAATAACCATACATTCAACAGCTTCCAATCAGGGTTTAGAAAAGGTATGGGAATTCAGACTAATATTGCTTTTCTTACATCTTATATTCAGGCAGCATTTTCAGAGAATAAAAGTGTGTTGGGAATTTTCCTAGATATAAAAGCCGCCTATGATCATGTAAACATTTATATACTTTATAAAAAAATGTTAGATTTAAATCTCCCAATAGAACTAACTAACCTTACATTCAAGCTTCTTCATAACAGGAAAATATATGTCAAAGATGAGGAAGAAAATCTCATAGGTCCGACCTTTACAACACAAGGTTTAGCACAAGGATCACCACTCAGTCCGTTACTATTTAACATCTATATACATTCGATTTATGAAATAATACCAGAGGAATGCATTTTATTGTCATATGCAGATGATCTACAGTCGGAAAAATGAAAGAATACCCATGAACGAACATATAAAACACGCTGTATTTTCCTGTCACCGTGTCACACAAAAAATTGGAAAGCGCAAGTACATGTAATAATTATTGTTACATATACTTGCACTGGACACTTTTCTTTGTAACAGGGTGACAGGAAAATACAGCGTGTTTTATATGTCTGTTCATGGGTATTCTTTCATTTTTCCAACTGTAGTACTGCTAAACAAACATCAAAACCCAATCCAAGCAGCAATACTCAAACCAAGTAGAAACACAGCTTCTCTATTTCAGTAAACAAGAGTGAAGTAGTATGGTTTGCAAAAACTAGTAATAGCTACATATATCCAGAAATCGTTATGGATCAGCAGATCATCCCTCGTAAAAAAGAAATTAAATATTTAGGAGTCACCCTCACAGAAAACCTTAACTGGAACCCCCACATAGAAAACATAAGAAGTAAGGCTATTAAAGGTATTAACGTAATGAGGGCAATAGGGAAAGTTTGGTGGGGTGGGGACCCTGCCACTTTACTACTGGTATATTATGGTCTGGTGAGATCCCATTTGGACTTCGGCAGCATATTCATAAAACCATCAAACAAAAACACCTTGCGTAAGCTAGATACAGTACAATTTCAAGCCCTAAGGGTTATCCTCGGATGCATGAAGTCAACTCCTACAACAGCATTGCTGGCAGAAACTGCAGAGATGGCACTAGAATTTCGAAGAAAATGGTTGGCAACGAAATTTATGACAAAAATGTACAGCATTCAAGATAATCCGATTTTAAAGGTAATCAAAGATATTAAACAAGCGTGTACTTATAAGATAGGATATTGGAAACAAAGAGAGAGACCATACCTAGTGGAGGCACTTGACCAACTAGAACCATACAAAAGTATAATTCACACAGCAAATGTGATACCCTGCTTCTCGTTCAACATGGACATACAATACACACGACTTCCCACAGTGCAATTAAAAATCAGCAAGTCAGATCATCATCAAAATATGATATTCAAAGCAGCAACAGAGAAATTAAGTGAAAACTACCTATTTATCTATACTGATGCATCAAAAAGTGGGAATGCTAAGGAAGCAGAGACAGGCTACGGTGTATACATTCCCAATATCAACTATTCATACTCATCTAGATTACCATCAGCATTGAATATATGCACAGCAGAAATAGTGGCTATTGGCAAGGGGGTAAAGGAATGTCTGAATCGAGGTATTACTGATTGTATTGTCTTTACCGACTCCAGAAGTGCTATACAGAAACTAACAAAAGTTGGCATAAATGCAAATAATGATCATACCACATTAGAAACGAAACAGCTATTAGTAGAGGCAAACTCAGATAACAAAAAATATAAATTGTGCTGGATCCCCGGTCATTCAGGAATAGAGGGAAACGAATATGCTGATAAGTTGGCAAATATTGGGAGAGTACTTAATGTCCCACAAAGTATGAAAATAAACTACACAGATGTTTGGCCAATATTGAAAAGTAAAATAAGGAGGGAACATGACATATGCTGGAAATCACAGACACAGACTAAAGGGAGATGGTATTCTGGAATTCAACCCTCATTTCCAGATAAACCCTGGTTTAAAAAATTTCCCTATATAGACCGAAGACACCTGACTAATATAATAAGGATGAGGACAGGGCACTGTTGCACAGGATCACATCTATATCGACTAAAAATAAAAGATCATCCATTCTGTGAATGTGGAAGAGAGGAGAATATAGACCATATTCTTTTGCAATGTCCCATAAGAAAAGGTACACAGTTTGATCTTAGAGATGAACTAAAAAAACTAGGGGTCCCAGTTAGTTTTAATATACAAGATATTCTTTGCAATCTAACTTTTGATCAACTAAAATTAATTGTTACTCATTTAAATATTAACAAGGTCAATTTGTGAAATACAAACTCAATTGTCCCATATTTCTTTATCCTATCCTTTCCTGGGTTCTAGTCTAACCGAGGTAACATTTCGGGTTGTGAAAGCTCTGCCCTTACCCCGGAGCGAGAAGAGTTTTATCCCTATGTTGTTCTATTTGTCTAAACTAACATCTCTCATCACAGGGTATATTTCTATACGTATAAATTTGTTAGATATTATGAACGTCTAAAGAAATGATTTTAATATTTAAGAATAAAGAAACAGGAAATAAAATACTAAAATCCGTTAGCCGAAACATAACCTATCATATTAAGTAATTGTCAAAAAAAAGCGTAGAATCTTCTTGTTTGTCTTTAGAGTGCTGCAGTATTGCTAAGAGCAAGACAACTGCAACACGAAAGAAATTAGGCAATCCAAACCACGTGACCTCTGGTTGGCACACAAACTACAAACTAACAAAGAGGTTATGTTTGTATCTATTTTTCAATGATTTTTCATTGTTTATCGTCGTATTTTGGATTCATTTGGATTTAGTTTCCTGTTTTTGTGAACTTTATAAACTTTACCACAATGCAAACTGATTATTTAAGGAAATTATTATTGGAAACTCCAGATGTTGTGAGAAAGGTAGGCGAAACAAATTTTATTTACTGTTCATTTTGCCCGGATATTTATCAATAATGATGAATTTTGCAAGCAATAACATTATTTCTTTTATTGTTTTAGATATTTATTGAAGCTGAAAATAATTGGGGATTTAGATCCATACGCAATTCAGTCAGACTTGGATTTTACAGTAAAGTGCAGACCATTTTAGATATTTATACATATCTGGTGGAATCTCGCAGTTGCTACTCTAAGCAGCAGATGAAAGCATACAAAAGCCTTCAGGCACATAAATATTTTACAGCTGGATTTGTTTTGAATGGAGTAAAAATTGTTAATGATTTCCTGATTTCCATATTATTGTTGGAAAGGTATGCCTTTATTTTATTTATTCACCATTAAGAAATATATGGATAACAGTATTAGTGTCTTTTGGATAAATTGGTTCCAAATATTAGATTTATTTACGTTTATATATCTGTATGAAACCAGACATATCGTCGTCCTAATCTGTAAACTGCGAACTCCATAATTATCTGAAAATGATTTATTACTGCCATCTATTTGAATTACTGTCATGATTGTTCTAAAATTATATTATATGAATGTCTGATTTTAAATAAAATATTCTCAATCATTGTAAAGAACGCAAATACTCTAATAAAAATAAATTTTTGTAGTTGAAGAATTTCCAAAAAAATAAAATATTTTTTTAGGTGAAGCATTTCCAAAAATCTAATGCTAAACGACTAAATGCTTGGGCGGGGTGATAGCCAGTTCTGATGACATAGCAAATGCAGATTGTATGCGTATGGCCGGTAATAGTGAAGTCTGCAGCAATCCTATTTTTAGCAGAGTATGCCCAGGACAAGACAGACGAAGAAGAACCCAATGCATGTACATATGTTACTGCTACATGGTTTGGAAATAGCAACATATGCATTCTCTGATGAAAAACTAATGAGTTTTGAAACTGTTCGGTCAGACAGCTTGTTGTGCTCACTAAATGAACTGAAATATAAGATGGCTTTGGCATTGTGTTGCAGCGATATGAAAATGGTTATTCATTTTTAATTATAATGTACTTCTTCATCATGAGTAATTATGTATTGGTCTTTTAAATGTGTATTTATTTTTGTAATTAGTACCAACTTGTAATGATAATATACATTTATCGTTTAAGGTATGACTATGTTTTGACTCTAAAATAAATGATTTAAAAATCGAATACTGCCTCTTTCTGTTAGTAACTACCCATGGATATCACAAATAGTGATTACTGATAGGTTTGTTCGTAGAATGATCAGCAACTCTTGCCAACCATCAGACACATGCGCATTCGTAGTCTATGAATGCTAACTATTAACTGCTCATGCATCTGATGGTTGGCAGCAGTTGCTAATCGTTTGTGTCATACTACGAACAAACCTATTAGGTCTGGATCCCATGTACCAAAAAAATTGATTAATAGCAAGCTGAAAATTTGTTAGTAGCTTAACGGTGTCCAGTTGGACAAACTTTGATGTATTGTGACACTGGAACAGGTATAGTTTTAATTGTGAAACAGTTTGGAAACTCAGATTTGGAACATCAGATTACAAAAACATCCCATATATTTTGTCGGACAGAACATCCAATTGATTTGTTATCCTTTCATTAAATTCTCATGCAAAAATCAGACTGCTATTACTAACCAACATGATTCCTGTAGTTTGACATGGTCTTCGTGTTCTACTCATTAAAATGCCCAGTTGGTGATTTTTTCACCAGTCTGGTTTTTGCATGAGAGTTTAATGAATTGGTAGCAAATCAATTGGAAGTTTTATCTGACAAATTACATAAACATTTTCGTAGTTTGACGTTCCAAATTTTTAACCTTTTCCACAGTTAAAACTTCCAGTGTTCCCGTACATCGAAGTTTGTCGGACTAGACACTGTTAAGCTATTAATAAATTTTCAGCTTGCTATTAATCAACTTTTTTTTGGTACGCGGGATCCAGGTCTATATCGAATAAATAAATAACAAAACAAATTCCCTGTCAAAACTGCATTTATTTTGAATAGAATGAAAAACAAAATAATATTGTTTTAACAAAATAGGGGATAAATGTTAAAATTTAGAATTAATAAAGTTTGTCACGTTGGCCTAAAAATTAATGTCACTAGTTACGTTAGGGTCACATATAAATAATTGTAATAATATTAATAAAAACCATAATTCCTAGCATGAGTGCGTCCTGTTTTTTGATAATTTAGTTAGGCGAGGAAACATAAATGAGTTTCTAATAGGGCTTTTCATCGATTGTCATTTGTTTCGAGCTTCTGTTAGATGTTGTATAATCCGTGTATAATATTACTATACACGGATTATATGACATATGACAGAAGCTCAAAACAAATGACTGTGAATGAAAAGCCCTATAGAGGGAACACGAAAAAAATTAACATTAACCGATCAGCTCGACTTCCACAGTTCACTACTATACAAGTTACAGGCATGTTTTCAGCACTTAAAATCACCAAAAACGAAAAGTTTATAAAATAATCAATCTAATGAATGTCTTTAAATACTATATTAAGCTCAAAATCACGACAAAATACTGCCTCTTTCTGTTAGTAACTACCCATGGATATCACAAATAGTGATTACTGATAGGTTTGTTCGTAGAATGATCAGCAACTCTTGCCAACCATCAGACACATGCGCATTCGTAGTCTATGAATGCTAACTATTAACTGCTCATGCATCTGATGGTTGGCAGCAGTTGCTAATCGTTTGTGTCATACTACGAACAAACCTATTAGGTCTGGATCCCATGTACCAAAAAAATTGATTAATAGCAAGCTGAAAATTTGTTAGTAGCTTAACGGTGTCCAGTTGGACAAACTTTGATGTATTGTGACACTGGAACAGGTATAGTTTTAATTGTGAAACAGTTTGGAAACTCAGATTTGGAACATCAGATTACAAAAACATCCCATATATTTTGTCGGACAGAACATCCAATTGATTTGTTATCCTTTCATTAAATTCTCATGCAAAAATCAGACTGCTATTACTAACCAACATGATTCCTGTAGTTTGACATGGTCTTCGTGTTCTACTCATTAAAATGCCCAGTTGGTGATTTTTTCACCAGTCTGGTTTTTGCATGAGAGTTTAATGAATTGGTAGCAAATCAATTGGAAGTTTTATCTGACAAATTACATAAACATTTTCGTAGTTTGACGTTCCAAATTTTTAACCTTTTCCACAGTTAAAACTTCCAGTGTTCCCGTACATCGAAGTTTGTCGGACTAGACACTGTTAAGCTATTAATAAATTTTCAGCTTGCTATTAATCAACTTTTTTTTGGTACGCGGGATCCAGGTCTATATCGAATAAATAAATAACAAAACAAATTCCCTGTCAAAACTGCATTTATTTTGAATAGAATGAAAAACAAAATAATATTGTTTTAACAAAATAGGGGATAAATGTTAAAATTTAGAATTAATAAAGTTTGTCACGTTGGCCTAAAAATTAATGTCACTAGTTACGTTAGGGTCACATATAAATAATTGTAATAATATTAATAAAAACCATAATTCCTAGCATGAGTGCGTCCTGTTTTTTGATAATTTAGTTAGGCGAGGAAACATAAATGAGTTTCTAATAGGGCTTTTCATCGATTGTCATTTGTTTCGAGCTTCTGTTAGATGTTGTATAATCCGTGTATAATATTACTATACACGGATTATATGACATATGACAGAAGCTCAAAACAAATGACTGTGAATGAAAAGCCCTATAGAGGGAACACGAAAAAAATTAACATTAACCGATCAGCTCGACTTCCACAGTTCACTACTATACAAGTTACAGGCATGTTTTCAGCACTTAAAATCACCAAAAACGAAAAGTTTATAAAATAATCAATCTAATGAATGTCTTTAAATACTATATTAAGCTCAAAATCACGACAAAAAACAAATTAAAATTAACATTATTCTGATCAGTTGGACTTCCACAGTTCACTACTACACAAGTCACAGGCATGTTGTCAGCACTCAAAATCACCAAAAACGTAAAGTTTATAAAATAATTAATCTAATGAATGTCTTTAAATACTATATTAAGCTCAAAATCACCACAAAAAACAAATTAAAATTAACATTATTCTGATCAGTTGGACTTCCACAGTTCACTATTATACAAGTGACAGGCATGTTGTCAGCACTCAAAATCACCAAAAACGTAAAGTTTATAAAATAATTAATCTAATGAATGTCTTTAAATACTATATTAGCTCAAAATCAGGACAAAAACAAATTAAAATTAACATTATCCCGATCAGTTGGACTTCCACAGTTCACTACTATACAAGTCACAGGCATGTTGTCAGCACTTAAAATCACCAAAAACGAAAAGTTTATAAACTAATTAATCTAATGAATGTCTTTTAATACTAAATTAGCTAAAAAATCACGACGAAAAACAAATACGAAAAATCAAAAATTACATTGAGTTTAGGTTAAGAACGGTTTTGTGTGCCAACCAAAGATCACGTGATTTAACTTTGACAGGTCGATGGATTCCCTAATGTGCTGGCAGATGCACTTGTATGCAAGCCAAAAAAAAAAGAAGTGGAAGTGGAACTTTGTGTGTATTTATTTATACTATTATTTATTATAATATTCGTTTTGTTTGTTACAGTGTGTTACATGGATTAGGAAATACACGAAGGTATGCTCCTTGGTGCCGTGGAATTTCCAACTATTTTGTTTCATTTCCTAGTCCTTAAAACGTTTAATGTTTATTGGATTTACCTATCGTATAATGTATAATAAACAACTCATATTTAATATCTGAAATATTGAAACTACACGATGATATATTTTTATTAAATGAATAACTTATTGTAGTGGAGTTAAAGAAGGTGGATGTGAGTTATTACCTCAGATTTCATTGAACCTCCATCAATTTACATAAAAATTGGTGAGTGGTTAAAGGATATCTCAAGGAACAAAGGTGACATAGTGCCAACTTGCGCTTTTTGCATTTTAGGGGTGAAATACACCCCTTTTTTAAAAATTATTTTTTAGATTTCTTAAAGTGCAGTCACTGTAAGTTTTCACTTCCTATTTCGTTGAGCCTTCATCGATTTTCATGAAAATCGGTAAGTAGTTAGTGGATACCTCAAACAATAAAAAATATATAGCATTAACTTGCGCTTTTGCATTTTAGGGGTGTAATACACCCCTACTTTTTAAATTGTAAAAAATGCAGATTTCTGCATTATGGCCCAAGCAATTTCGTTTAATTAAGAAAAATAAATATTTTTTTTATAATTATGTGCATGAATTACATCTTTTTTTAATTTTTCAAACCTTATAGCAACCAAAAATCCGAAAATTAACAAGTCGAAAGTCACGAAAACCTTATTCTTCTATATTTCTGATAGTGTAGTCACTGAATGTTTTCACCCACGATTTCTTTTAAACTTCATCGATTTTCATGAAAATTGTTGATTAGTTAGAGGATACTTCAAAAAACAAAAGTGATATGGCACCAAGTTGCGCTTTCTGCATTTTAGGGGTGAAATCCATCTTTTTTTTTTAATGTTAAAAATGCAGATGTCAGCATTCTGGCTCAAGCAATCTCGTTTAATTAAGTAAAATAAATATTTTTTTACATTTATGTGCATGATTTATAATTTTCAGTAATTTTTTAAACCTTATAGCAACCAAAAATCAGAAAATTAGCAAATCGACAATCACGAAAAACATTATTCTTTTATATTCCCAAAAAGGCAGTCACTGAAGGTTTTCACCCCTGATTTCGTTGAACCTCCATCAATTTTCATGAAAATTGGTAAGTAGTTAGAGGATACCTCAAGAAATAAAAATGATGTGGTACCAACTTGCGCTTTTATCCTGGGGGTGGATGTTACCCCTTCTCATGGGTGAACAATATTTTATTAAAAATAAACCCATAATTAGATAGAGGAGTAAATTCTAAGCAAACTTTCTTTTATCAAGTTTATAAATTTTGTATTTAAATAATATTTCATAATTTAATAAAATATTATTGGTACAATAAAACCTGACAATAACGGCCACTAAAAATAGAAAACAATTGGCTGTTATAGAAATGTGGCCGCTAATGCTAGGTTTCCTTTTCCACAAATACATAAAATATAATTGAAAATTTATTTATTTTAGTAATTAAAGCAAATCTAATTAAATATAATTCTACAAACAAACGGAACATACTAAAACTAAATTCAATTTACTACAATATAAAACAATATCTATACGAAAAAACAACTACAAGAAAAACAGAATTTTTGTTTGTTTTACATTTTTTTAGATAAACGAAACATACTAAAACTAATTTAATATAGGTAATACATAATATAAAACAACATACTATAACTACTACGAAAAATACGCTTATCACTAAAGTATCGTCGTGCTTTCATGCTATATTAAAAAAAAACCAACTTGGTAGGGCCTTTAATTAGATATTGCAAATCACTTTGACTGATTTTGTCTGCATATATATTATGTTTGAGGAATCCCTTTTTTTTGCGAGACTGGATATAGGACATTTTTCTCAAGTATGAATTCACATTCATAGTATATCGTTGCCATACAGGGATAATAATCTGTGCAATGTTATGGTACAGGCTACATTAAATATGAAGTAAATGTGGAAGATATACACTGGTTATTCATTTCAATTTAATTTGATTGTTTTTTAATCGTTTACAACATTTAAAATAATTAAAGATATAAAGTTAGGGATTTCAAAAATAAATTCAGTTCTCACTGGCAGGGTGGGAAATAATAAAGTGCCATACAATAGCATTTCATTACAATGCTCATTACAGGCAATACAGGCTGCTTCGTTTGAGAAAACTCATACTCTCAAACTTTGAGAAAACACTCATTCAGTTTCGACCAACTCTGTATTAGCTAAAATTAAACGTTTTCCTAGATTAATAATTTTTAACAATAATAGATTTTATTAAAAATCACTTGAACATAAATTGATTTTCTGATGTCAGGGGGTGAATATTGCTATGAAATTTGAAAATAAAAACGTAATAATCTTTTAAACTACTTCGTATAACATCACAAAACCTGATATTTTAAGAAATAAAACATAGAGGAGAATCCAAAAATGTAAAAATATACAGGGTGTTCCATTAAACAAAAGATAATTTTGTTTCACCCTGTCAATATGGGTGACCCTGTATATTTGGAAATGTATTTAAATTCTTATATTATCTATGCCCCAATCTCACCTGTATCTCCTACAACAAACGACTAATTGGACTTCCCACAACCTGTATACATACAAAATCTCCGCTATAAAATTTTTTCAAAGAAAATGTTATTGGTTTTTTTAAAATAACTCCGTTAAATTTTGAAATATAAGATTTATCCAAAAACCATTACAAATCTTTTTTTTTTTTTTATTTTTTTTATTACATATTTTCATTTACAATCTGCTTCATCGAAGCTATAAGCAAATAGTTTGAATGTTAAATACATGAGGGAGAAGCTGCCCTGTGGCAACCCTCCTATTATAATTTTTTACATTTGATCACAATATGTATATATTTAATTTATTAAATCTGTTGGCCATAGTTTCTTCAGTCGTCTTGCGAATTCGGGAGGAGTGTTCAGCAGTCTTGCTTCATCATTTGGATGACTTCTCAGTCCATCAAGGTAGCTCTTTGTGATCCTTGGAATTTCTTCCTCTACCAAGGGTGTAGCTGAGTCCTCGTGTAGGGTTTTATTGCTTACATACCAGGGTGCGTTGAATATCATCCTCAATATTTTTGATTGGACTCTTTGTATTATCTTGATATTTGATGGCTTTGAGCATCCCCAGAGTTGAACACCATAGGTCCAAATTGGTTTTATCATCGTTTTATACAGGAGCAGTTTATTTTCAATATTGAGTTTTGATTTTCGACCAATAAGCCAGCTCATTTGTCGTATTTTGATGTTGATCTGGGTTTTCTTGGCTTGGATGTGCGGCTTCCATGTTAATCTTTTGTCAAGGGTTAGTCCCAAATATTTGACTTGTGTGCCGACTGGTAATTGTGTATCATTTAGTGTTATTGTTGGGCATACATCTCTTCGGTTTGTAAATGTAACTTGGGTTGACTTCGTTTCATTTACTTTCACCTTCCATTTGTTGAGCCATGTTCCCAATTGGTCAAGGTGGTTTTGCAGTTGTGCAGACGCGATAATAGGGTCCTCATTGACAGCGATTATGGTGGTGTCATCAGCGAATGTTGAGATTTGGGTTGTTTCAGTGGTTGGGATATCTGCGGTAAATAATAGGTAAAGGAGAGGGCCCAGGACACTACCCTGTGGTACACCTGATTTAATGGGAAAATATGTGGAAGTTGCTGTGTTATATTTTACTTGGAAGTAACGATCTTCAATGTAGGATTTCATGATTAGGTAGTAGGGGGTTGGAAGAATACATTTGAGTTTGTATAAAAGTCCAGTATGCCATACTCTATCAAATGCCTTTTCTACATCTAAGAATGCCGCTGTGCAGTATTTTTTTTCCTCAATAGCAGTAAGGATTTTTGTTATAATTCTATGAGTCTGTTGTGTTGTGGAGTGTCTCTCTCTAAAACCAAACTGGTGTGTGGGTATTTCTACATCTAGGTTAATGTCATTCTTCAGTCTACCAAGTAGTAGTCTTTCGAAGATCTTAGACATTATCGGCAACAAGCTGATTGGCCGATAGGATGATGTCTTATTTGGAGGTTTACCCGGTTTGTGAATCATTATTATTTGCGCAAATTTCCATGTGATTGGGAAATATGTCAGTCTGATTGCACTATTGTATATTGTAGTTAGCATGACCAATGCTCTTCTCGGAAGATGTTTCAGTATTAATCCTGTTATTAGGTCAAATCCAGGTGCTTTGTGGTTATTGCATTTTTCTATTTCTAGTTTAACTTCTGATGTATTGAATGGTGTTATTGGAAGCGTCATAGGGCAAGCACTATCCAGGAAGTCTCTTATTAAGTTTCCATCATCATTATTCTCTACTTGGTGTTCTTTAAAAATACCAGCTAAGTATTCTGCAAATGCTGAAGCTTTTTCCTCGTCTGATCTTCCCCAAGTACCATCATCTTTCTTAATTGGCGAGTTGTGTTCTGTAGGTCTCTTTAAGTGTTTTGTTGCCTTCCATATTGAGTGATCTTCTTTAGACAAGGTACTAATTTAGTGTTCAAATGTGGCATTGCGTGCTTCATTTAGCGCTGTTTTTAATTGTCTGGTTAATCGATTATATTCGTGTTTTTCATTAATGTTGCGGCTTCTTTGCCACCTACCTCTTGCTCTTCGCTTTTCGACTATTAGTTGTCTAATATAATTCGAAGTGGTATTTTTGTTTTCTTGCTTTGGAGTTGATGGTGTAGCTCGATATGCAGCTTGCTGAATTTGACAGGTGAAGTGGTTTATAGCCTTATCTATGTCATCTTTTTCTTTGAGTCTGATTCCAAGATTTATATTCGTGTCAAGCTGGTACTTGAATTCACACCAATTAGTTTTAGGGGAAGTCAACTTGGGTATTTCAGGTCGTTTGATTATGTGGGTGCTGATTGTTGCTATGATTGGTGTGTGGTCAGACGAGAGATCCCAACTTGCTTCTATGTTTGTGTAGTTTGCTGCAATTCCTTTTAGGATAAAGAAGTCGAGTAGATCTGGTAGTCTATTTGTATCGGACGGCCAGTACGTTGGTTGTCCCGTCGATAAGTAGGTGCAGTTTGTGTTGTTGATGGCATCTAGTAGGCTTCTGCCTTTTGGTGTAATGAGTCGTGAACCCCAATTCGTATGCTTAGCATTCCAATCACCTCCAACAATGAATTTGTTACCTAGCTTGTTGAATAGTTCTTCGTATTCTTCAGTTGTGATTCTATGTCTAGGAGGGCTATATATTGCAGCAATTTCGAAGTTCCAAGGCCTGGCATTTATATTAAGTATTGTTGCTTGTAGCTTATCTGTTTTATGTTCCGGCATTTGATGATGTTGTATATTGTTCCTTATAATTATTGCAGATCCTCCATGGGCTGTTCCATCTGGGTGACTAGTGTGGTAGACTGAGTATTGAGGTATTTTAATTACGCTTCTTTCTGTGAAATGCGTTTCGGATACAAAGAGGATGTCTATTATGTTGTCCTCTAGGAATTGGATTATTTCTGCTTTATGGTTTGCTAAACCATTTGCGTTCCATTCGGCTATTCGAACAGATCTAATGAATTTTATTAATTAATGTTGTTAGCGTGGTAAGGATCATGCTGTTTTGATTCATTAGTTGGGTGAACATTGCTTTAAATTCGTTTAAGAATAAGTTCATCTGAGACCCTATGTCAGCTACTTGATTTCCTGCTCTTACTGCTTGGGCATAGGATTGGGTTCCATTCTGTTGTTGGTACTGTGATTGTTGACTCTGATACTGTGAAGTTGGTGCTGGGTTAACATTTTGATGTGGGTTCTGATTATTATGGGTTGACTGATTTCCGCGTTGTCTATTATTTCTTACATTTTGCAAGTCCTTGTAAATTACGCAGCCTTTATAGTTTGCAGTGTGTTCTCCGTTACACAGGGCACATTTTGCTGGTGTATTTCTGGGTTTTGTACATTCTGGCGTTGGATGACTTCCTCCACATTTCACGCATGCGTAAGGTCTTGTACAATACGCTTTTGTGTGTCCATAACGTTGACAGCGCTGACACTGTGTTATATTTTTCTTTCTGTGAGGAGGTTCAAAGCTGACTTTCATATTGCCGATAGAATCCAGTGTATAGATGTGTTTGTTGTTTTCTTTCGGTTCTAGGTCCACATAGAACATTGACAGTGGTGATTTATTGACTCTGTGTAATACGTTAATGATATTACGGACAGTATGCTCTGATTTAGCTAGTTCACTTTTTATTGCTTCAACTGGCATCGAGTGGTGTAAATTTCTTATAACTACCCTATAAGCTCTATCTTGTTTTGCTTGGTATGTGTGGTGAACTATTTTGCTACTATTTAAATGCTGTATAAGTTTTCTGTATGACTCAATAGTTTTTGTGTTTATTTTTATTGTGTCATTTGGGAGAGCTTTCGACTGGTAGTCTTCTGCTTTAATGACTGTCGATAGGTTTTCAGTCATCTTTTTGATATCATTTACCCCATAGATAAATATAGGTGGAGGTTTAGGTGTTACTGGTGTGTTATTATTATCAGTTAGGTTTTCTAATGGTTCAAATCTGTTGTTTGTACTCACTTGCATTGTTGTTGTGTTATCATCTTTGGGGTTTGCTTTTCTTTTTTTTGTTTTTTTTTTGACTGTTTGCCAATCATGGACATTTTCTATGGTTTCGTCGTCTTCATCGCTTGAGTTTTCCATGACAAGTTCCTCTCCACTGAGGATGTATTGGGAAGCATTTGATGTATTTGGTTGATCCATTTGAGGTGCAGGGAGGTTTTGGTTATATTGGTGATTATTGTTTGGGAATGGAGTAGGCGGGATATATTGGTTTGTTGTCTGTTGGCTGCTCGGGAATCCATAAAATGGGGGCGATAGTACTGGAGGTTGTTGAGGCTGTGTATATATTTGGGGCACATTATACAACCCCCCATTTGGCACTTGATTTTGGTGGTACATTTCCTTAATATAGTACGCCACTGAGTTAAAAATTAATCACATAAATAGTAATTTAGAATTAATCACTCAAATCGTTTTTTAATTATTATTTCACTAATTACCATAAACTAGTCCCGGTCGATAGCCGAGACCGGCACAAAAACTTGGAACTTGGATCTCGAGAGCGATATGATACGTCTTTACTGCTCGGAATCCAAATACACACTTCTATTACAAATCTAAGTAGAAGTTCTATAACACTGTGTTAAACATAATTTTCTAAATCCTTTATTTTTTTTAAATACAAGGTGAAAGGGCCCCGGTTACATGGTTCTCGCAGTAAAATTTAAGCTTTAAATGTTTCTATCTCGGTTATTTTTTGTCGTAAAAAAATACTAAAAAAGAAAAAGCTTAAATAAAGTTAAAACTAAAATTTTGTTCTCTACCATTTTTTAAGTATATCGAGTATTTTTGGAGTTATTATCAAAAAAAAATGAATATCACGAAAATTTTAAAAATTCTAATTTTTTTAATCGTATTTTCTTTCAAAAATATGCATTCTAAACCGGTCAAAATTGTTGAAGTTATCACTCATGTTAAAATAAATAAAGTTTTAAATGGGTTACTATAAATTTTAATTTTTGTGGAAATGACGTATGTTTAATTTTTCATTCTTCCCTAAAAAATCTGAAAGGGTCCTCTTATTTCCATCATAACTTGCTTAATTTTGATGCTATCGACTTCTTATATAGCTTTTTGATAGTTACCTTTAAGTACTTTATTAAAATGTTTAATATCTATATTTAACAAAGTGCATCGTTTTCCTGTTATTTAAGCTTGAATACTAAGATTTGAGTACTCGCGGAAAAAAAATATACATTCAATTGCATATAACTCACTTTGTATATGTAATAAAGGATTTTTCGAATAAGGAGCTTATTTATTTTTATATTATCTTCGATTTTGGTAATAACAACTTTTTTGAAGAAACTTATGGTTTTTGAGTTATTTATGAAAAACTGCTTTAAAACATGGATTTTTTTCAGGAAAAATCAAAACTTTTGATCTTTAATAACTCAAAAACTATTGATTTGTTGAAATAACTATATAACAAATTTTACTTATAATTTGTCCCTCTATCGATAAGTGGTATTATTTTTAATAAAATAATTTCCACCCCCGAGAAGGGGAGGCATCCCCCCCAGGGTAAAAGCGCAAGTTGGCACCACGTCACCTTTGTTTCTTGAGGTATCCTCTACATACTTACCAATTTTCATGAAAATCGATGGAGGTTCAACGAAATCGGAGGTGAAAACCTTCATTGACTCCACTATTGTAACAAATAATTAATAAAATTCGAATATGCTGACAAACAACTTTTTACAAAAGAGATGAGGCGGAGGGGGAGGGCCCACTTTGAGTGACAGAACAAAATTCTTCGTTATGATTGGCCAGACGTAAGAAACGCACTGTAAAAGATGAAACTTGGCCAACTCTTCCGTTCCGTTACGTTTCTCTTAAGGCCGCGTCCCACTGTAATATAGTTGGGACAACCTATATAAATTAAGTTGTAAATATCTTTATCAAAATATAATGTAGTGTATTAGCCATGCTCGAAGACAATGACTCCTGACCGTGAATTAATACGTGAGGTTTACATATTATGTCGTGTATAAAAATGCAGCATAGGTAAATTCAAGAGTTGTTATAATTAGATACTTGATAAGTACAAATGTGTGGTATAGGTAATGATTTGTATTTGTAAACAACTATGGTTGAATCACCGTTTATACGATGTAAATATAAAGTTATCCAAACAATAGAGTTTTAATTAATTGGGACCAAAAAGACATTAACATCACACTATTTAATACACCACCATCAAATAATTTGATCAAACTGGTTTGAGCAAACTGAAAGTGACGTCACATCCTGAGTGTTCATTGTGGATAATAATGAAAAATTTTAATTTTAAATAAATTACAAACAAGTTAGACAACTCAATATAAGAAATTTGATCAAACTAGACTGATAGTGAGAGCACAGATTTTTAGAATTTCAAAAAAACTGCAATTGTGACGTCACTTTGACGTACTTCCGGAGTTTGCTCAAACTGTTTGATCAAATTATTTGATGGTGAGACGCGGCCTTTATGTTCCGTCAAGCGCTGGCGTTCATTTATAAACACGAGTACACAAAATTCGGTGTTGATCTTTTCCAGTGCGTCTCCGTTGCGTATACGTCTACGCTACGTCTAACTATAAATCCAACTTTTTAATCGTATTTGTATTTAAATATTAAACCAATTTTAGCACTTAAAATAAAATATCAAAAATTAAAAATACCGTTAATAGTTACGTTATTGTTTATGAAGTGTAGCCTTCCGCAGCGCAGTTGCTTTTCCCTTGATGAATAGTAGAAAATCTAAATAAATATATTTGCTAACAAATTAACATTAATATCTGTGACCGTCCTATATACAGTGAGCACGTAAAGGTTGGAATAAATTCATTTTCTCGAGAATGTACAATTTTGGAAAAAAATCCCGAAACAGGTCGATTTTTATTTTTAAATTACGACTTTTTGGCATATATATCAAACTAGTGACATCACCCATTTGGGCGCGATGACGTCATCGATGATTTTTTTTAAATGAGAATAGGTGTCGTGTCATAGCTCATTCGAAGGTAATTTAATTCTCTATTCAGTAATATAAACAACAACATAATTATTTATACAGGGTGTCCAAAAAAATTGTTATTGAATTAAATTTATTGACATAAAAAGAAGAATCTGTGTAATTTATTTAATTCAAAATACATTTTACTGCTATCAGAAAACAGGAAAAAAATGTTTATTTGACAAATAAATATTGTTTTTTGCAAATTCAATATTAAAGCAGCCACCCACCTGCCTCTTGACAATTTGAGCATTTAATTTAAACGAAAAGCAATCTTTTTTTTAAATAAACATTTTTATCGCCAACCGTCACTAAAGTTGTTCATTATATTGTACTCATTTGCCCTCATTTGCGGCAGTAAAGTAACACTTTAGTGTACTGAAAGAAGAATTTTACTTTACCTGCCGCGATTAATCGAGGTTGTAAGGAATGTAAGTGGTCGATGGCAGTAATCGATTATTTATTTGAGTAACTTACAATTTATTTACTTTAGTTATTAAAAAATATTGTACACAATTTGCGATATTATCAATTAAATTTATGTCAAAAAGTGAAATTATGTAGTATTTTGCAGTTATATCAGTGGCGTAGCGTGAGTGTCGGCCGCCCGGGGCGGAAGACAATTTTGCCGCCCTATTATTTAGGTGTTTCAATTTATTGTATAACATTACATACATTAATTATAGAGAACTTTTCGGCGAGAACAGTCATCATTATTTTGCATTATACAGGTTGGATTTTAAATAAAAAAGTTTATCTAAGTTTTACAATCACGTTTATTAATACAAAAATTCTTTTATTTTAACCAATTAGATACATTGATATAACTTAGGTACCTATCACTTAAGATTAGGTACACCATGACGATCGACAAAATTTAAAATCAATTTTTAATTAGAACTAGAACGATACTATAATGTTATATTTTTATTTTTATTGAAAAGTAATATGAGTATTTGTTAGAATTAAAAACAAAACTTCCGTCTTCAATTAAAAATTTATACGTCTACTTTTTTTATTACACCATCAATGTCTATCGCGTCACACACCTCTTGTTCAATAGACAAAATAGACAATAGATTGTCGATCTTAAATATTTTTAATCATTTTCAATTTTGAAAAACTCTTCTCACAGCTGGCATTGCTTATAGCAACTGTGAAAAATATTCGGAACATTATTAAAACATTGGGCAGAGTATCTTTCAGCTTGGATTTAACAATAAATTTAAATAATTCAAGTGTCTGCATTAATCAATTTCGTTGCCTGTAGCAGCAACGAAAGTCCGCAGTCGAAGTTTTTCCAGCTTGAAACCCTGCTCGTCAATTTCGTCAGATGCGTAGTCTAGATTACATTCAGTAATCTAATGTTGTTCTGAAGCTATTTTCTTGTGGCATTTTTATAATCAAGTATATTCAAATGGGAAATAAGCCACAATTTTACCTAAAAATGATTTTATTAACGTTTCGACGCCCAAGTCGGGTGTCGTTGTCAAAATACAAAATAATACTAAATAAACAAAAATGTTGTTGCTTAGTAAAAAATTCTTCTAATAATTTATTTAATCTGACTCATTTATATCGGCAATTCAGACACGTATTATACATTTTAAAGTAGACGACTTTAAAATGATATTGCCAATATTGATGAGTTGCGTTCCTGGGACGACTTTACTAAAAGATAGTTCATTCGATTACATGAAATCAATCCCAACTCAAGAATATCCGCCACAAAAAATCATAGCATGTGATCTGTCTTTAAAAAGACAACCAAATGCAACGGTGGCACTGAAATTCTCGCGTTAGAGATTCCATAGTAAATCACGAGGGAAAACCAGGAAAAACCTCGTGATACTATCCCGACATCGTAAGTATTTGGGTTTACATTTAGTTTACTCTCAAAACTAATACCAAATTCTGACTTGATATTTTAAATAATACTAAAATACTAAATGTACTAACTCGATATTACTGATTTACTAATTGTGGTATTTTCTTTCTATTGACTTCCTCCTTTAATATGGGTAACCACATCTTACTGCATTCTACCGAGGAATTTGCGACACAATTGGTTTCATTTAGCATAATTAGAGCCGCTTCTTTGATTTTTCTCTTTTTACTATCTGCTTCTTTTAGGACTATACTTGAATCTCTCCACTGTATAAAATGTATAATACGTGTCTGAATTGCCGATATAAATGAGTCAGATTAAATAAATTATTAGAAGAATTTTTTACTAAGCAACAACATTTTTGTTTATTTAGTGTTATTTTGTATTTTGACAACGACATCCGACTTGGGCGTCGAAACGTTAATAAAATCATTTTTAGGTAAAATTGTGGCTTATTTCCCATTTGAATATACTTGATTCAGTAATCTAGATCAGGATCTAATAATATAGCCGGCGTTAGATAAACAAACTTATCCGTCAAATTCTGTTGCTGTTGAAAATGCTCACGAATTTCTACAATAACTCTATCTAACGAAGAAAACAGCTTTCGTCTCAACTCATTTTTCCGTCATCGAAAATATGCTTTCTTGTTATGCGCCTCCGAGGTTTTATGGAAATTCCAAGTTCTTCACACATATTTTTGCATAACCTACAGCGCCATTTGCCCATTCCTCTCTTTTCTCTGTCAATATCATCTGCAAAGCATTTACTTTCTCAGCGCACAATCTTATGTCAAGTCCCCTTGTTTGTCTGTTTGTGCATCATTCACTTCATGTAGCACCGGTTGCCACAGGCCCAAAAAACAAAGAAAGGAAAATGATTGCATCGAAACTAGTAAAGCACCTGCATCTGTCCTAGTGTTTAAGCTTTCACCTGCCCCTGTCAGTTTTTCCAAAGTGACTAGAATGTCTTTGTAATTATGCCATGTCACATTTACGGCATCGCCTCTTGCACTCCACCGCGTGTCTTGAATCCTTCTTTTGCGTGTAGCTGCTATCAGAACTTCCCAACGATGTGTCGATGAGAAACAAAAAAAGAATAGGCAACGTTCTAAAGTGCCGAAAAAAGTTGTACTGATTGTTAGTCATAAACGAGGAATTCAAACAAGTCAGTATAGACGTTGTTGCCAGTCGCTACAAAATATCATTCAAAGAAAAGGAATTCTCCGAATTCGTCACAAAATAAGTATGTAATGAAAAATTCCGTACTCCTTTCAATCGGTCCCAATTTGTAGTTACGATAAAAATATAAAATGGTTCAAATATTTACAAAATATTTTTATTATTTATTGTTAAATTTTTCCGCCCCCTAAAAAGTGCCGCCCGGGGCCTGCTACGCAACTGAGTTATATTCATATAAAATAAATAATTAAAACTTTACCGATTTAGTGATTACTCAATATTGATAACTATCGATTAAAAATCGAAAGCAGCCATCTTGCAAAAGTTATCTGTCATCACTGTCATGGAATTATTATGGCGTTTAAAATTTAAAAAGTTCTTAAATTGTAAATTGTAAGTAGGTGTTAAAACCAATATCAAATGCGATAAAATTTTGTATGCACCACGTCAGTAAAGATTCTTTATCGAACTCGTCTCTTATTCGCCTCGCTCGCTATGCTCGCTCTGCTCGTAATATCAGACTCTTTCGATAAAGGGTAACTTTACTGACTTGGTACATAAATAACTATTTTCTGTTTTCTGAGAGCAGTAAAATGTATTTTGAATTAAATAAATTACACATACTCGTATTCTTCTTTTTATGTCAATAAATTTAATTAAAAAAAATTTTTTTTCGACACCCTGTATAAATAATTATGTTTATATTACTGAATAGAGAATTGAATTTCCTTTCAAATGAGCTATCACACGACCCCTATTCTCATTTAAAAAAATCATCGATGACGTCATCGCGCCCAAATTGATGATGTCACTAGTTTGATATATATGCCAAAAGCCGTAATTTAAAAATAAAAATTGACCTCTTGGGATTTTTTTTCCAAAATCGTCCATTCTCGAGAAAATGAATTTATTCCAACCTTTACGTGCTCACTGTATAATCGAATTAACAAAAACACCATTTCATAATATATTTGCATTAATACAAAACTTAAAAGATTTAAGAATTTTATTAATTTTAGACGAAATAAAAATTTCGTATGACAGTAATGACGATGTCATGCTTTTGCATGATGGCCGATTTCGATGTTTAATCGATAGTTGTTCAAGTAATCAATATTGAATAAGTACCTAATTACTAAATATGTGAAGTTTCGATTTATGTTTTATGAATATAATTGCAAAATACTACAGAATTTTACTTTCTGACATAAATTTAATTAATAATAACGTAAATTTTGTGCAATATTTTTAATAATTAGTAAATTTTATATAAAATAATTTTAATAAAAGTAAATAAATTTTTAGTTCACTCAAATAAATAATCGATTACTGCCATCGACCGCTTACATTCAATTTTAGTTAATTTGATTAATCGCGGTAGGTAAAGTAAAATTCTTCTTTCAGTACAATAAAGTGTTACTTTACTGCCGCAAATGAGGGCAAATGAGTACAATAATGAATGACTTTAGTGACGCTTAGCGATAAAAATTATCATTGTAGGCTTTTCGGCATTCACCACTGGGTGAATACCTACTGACTGTCAATTTCGTAACATTCACATGTAGGTATTGTTTATAGTCCAGTCGGGATAGCATTTGACCTTGCATTAGGAGATGCCCCAAATTTTATTTTTCTAATCTTTAGGGAGGGTCAATATTAGTATAAATTTAAAATCTCGACTGAATTCCACCGTTGAGTTAGCCGCCATCTTGATTTTAAACGAGAACCGTTTTTGCTCAATATCTCCGCCATTTTCAATTTTTCGACAAAAAGTGTGGAAACTGAAATTGTTGAAAATACGATTTTCTATAATTTCATTTATTATAATTTTTTTCGTGCGGTCGATATTTTCCGAGTTATGAGAGGAAAATAGTGACAGTTGTAGCATAATTATTGAATTATTGAATTATCTCGTTTATTATTAGTTTTACAACAAATATTTACCTATACAAAAATGAAGATAATTAAATTTTGTACAGTTTTGATGCCGTTCATTTTTTTGATAAAATCAATATTTAAGGTAGTACGTATGTGGTAAAGGTGCGAGCGTAAGACCTGATTGATTTTGTAGCAATTGTTTTTGTTCAATATCTCCGCCATTTTCAACTTTTCGACAAAAAGTGTAACAACTGAATTTGTTGCAATTACGATTTACTACAATTTTTCGAGAGAACCAGTGGCGGGTCTACAAGGGGGGGAAATGGGAAAATTCCCCCCAACAGGGTCCAAAATTTAAAAAAAAATTGTTGGAACATCACGATATTTTAGCTGACATAAAACTTAAAATATCGACAGACAAATTCAACCAATAAAACCCGCTAGTTAATAAAATTAAGTGAACTTAATGTATATAATGTCTTTTTATGTCTTTTATATACTTAGTTTGGTTGATGTTTCATTGGAAGTTTCAAAAATTGTATAAAATATAATTCTCTTTATTTTTGTTTATGTACAATTATGTCGTAAAGTTAATAATAAATGAGACAATTCAATAATTATGCTTCCCCTCCGCTTCCATTATTTTCCCCCTTAACTCGGAGAATATTGATCGTATAAAAAAATTGTGCCAAAGAAATTGTAGGAAATTGTATTTCCAACAATTTTCTTTCCCACCATTTATGTCGAAAAGTTGAAAATGGCGGAGATATTAAGCAACAACAGTTCTCATTTAAAATGAATATGGCGGCTAATGCAACTGCGGAATTCAGTCGAGATTTTAAATTTACACTACTATTGAGTTCTGGTAAAGGATATAATTATAAAATTTGGGGCAGCTCGGATACAAAATTCAATTCAATAATTATGCTCCCCCCACCACTTTTTACTATTTTCCCATGTAACTCGGAAAATATCAACCGCATGAAAAAAATTGTTAAAAAGAAATTGTAGGAAATTATATAAAATTTTAGTTGAAAATGGCGTAGATATTGAACAAAAACAATTGCTATAAAATCAATCCGGTCTTACGCCCGCGCCATTACCGCATACGTACTACCTTAAATATTAATTTTAGCAAAAAATGAAAGAGATCAAAACTGTGTAGAATTTAATTCTCTTCATTTTTGTACAGGTACATATTTGTTGTAAAACTAATAATAAACGAGATAATTCAATGATTCAATAATTATGCTCCAACTGTCACTATTTTCCCCTCATAACTCGGAAAATATCGACCGCACGAAAAAAATTATAATAAATGAAATTATAGAAAATCGTCTTTTGAACAATTTCAGTTTCTACACTTTTTGTCAAAAAATTGAAAATGGCGGAGATATTGAGCAAAAACGGTTCTCGTTTAAAATCAAGATGGCGGCTAACGCAACGGTGGAATTCAGTCGAGATTTTAAATTTATACTAATATTGACCCTCCCTAAAGATTAGAAAAATAAAATTTGGGGCAGCTCCTAATGCAAGGTTAGGCCTGTTATTCGTCTAACCCGACTGGACTATTATTGTTTTGTGTAAAACAGATTGCAATTATATATATATATTAAAAAATGGATGCCAAAACAAGTTAAAGATAAAGGCGGATGTAGCAGTTTAACCAATTAAATAATTGATCGTGCTTATATTTTTTAAACTTGTTTATTAAAAACAGAAAAATATCGATTATAAACAATAGATTAAGAAGTATACACAACTGAAACTGATAATAATACGTCGCTCGCTTTAATCAGAGACTACAGTACCGTATTAGGGATAATTTATATAATATGTCGAAACAGAAACGATATGAATTGAAAATTTCGAATCAGAAACTATATAAACAAAAGAGGTGTTAGACAGGGTTGCGTGTTGTACCCATTGTTATTCAATCTGTACACGAAGCTATTTTTAAGGAAGCAATATCAGAGGAAGTACAGGGTATATAAATAAACGGAACAATCTTGAACAACAAAAGATTCGCAGATGACACCGCTATTTTTGCAGACAGTCTGGAGTCTAGAAGCACTGCAATGATTAATAAATAGATTATATTAAGTCAGTATAAAATATAGAATACAAATGAATATTAACAAAACTAAGTTCATGATTATTTCTAAGCCACATACAGTAGGAAGGCTAGATATCGATGGAAAACAAGTAGAAAGAGTGAATAACTACAAATATCTGGGAACCTATTCAATGTGATATGATATTGATAAGCATTGAAATTGCAAGACAAGCATTTTTAAAATAAAAAAAAACGTTTGTTAATCAAGACCTTCCTTTGGAGCTGAGGATAAGATCCTTAAGATGCTACGTGTTCGCGTTTTTTTTTTGTAAGGAATACAAAGCTGGACTAGAAATTAATACAGAAAAAACAAAATACATGCCAATAGGTACCGAACTATCGAACATCACATTAGAAAATAATGAAATCATCATGCCCTGCGACCATTAGGTACACATACCTAGGAATCGTTTTTGACACAACGGGGAAAGATGATGAAGAAATAAAGAGAAGAATAACACAATCCAGAAAAACAATAGGTTATCTAAACAGCGTACTGTGGAGTCATGAAATAGGAAAAGAAGAAAACACAATATCTACGAATCTCTTATTAAAAGCAGTCTATTGTACGGAGCAGAAACTTGGCGGATAACCGAAAACAACAGAAGAAAACTGGAGGCAGTAGAAATGGACGCTTTTAGAAGATCAGTAGGAGTGTCACGCAGAGAGAGAATACGTAATGATGAGATAAGACAGCGAATGGGGGTTGACGGCTCTCTAACAACAGACATAGAAAGAAAACAGCTGATATGGTACGGACACGTCCAGAGGATGGATAACTCAAGACTCCCTAAAATAATTATGCAATGGGTACCACCAAACCGCAGAAAGAGAGCAAGACCCAAGAAATCTTGGAGAGAGGGAGTAACGAAGGCGATGAGCGCAAGAGATCTTAGAGAGGGCCAATGGGATGATAGAAGAGTGTCATGGAAACTAGGCATCGTACAACGTCGTAAGACGTTTTAAAACCGATTGATATATATATATAGATATATATATATATATATATATATATATATATATATATATATATATATATATTGATGTGATCTTTATTATTGATATGAGATAATATTCTTATATGTCACTTAATTTAATCAATGTATTAATACTAATCTAATTAATTAACCAGATCACATATCAATATGTTTTCAATCTCAGGGCGAATTATAAATTAATTACTTACTTTCGTGGCTTCAAATATTTCTTAATGGTTCCTAATCGGGATAGAAAAGAAAAGAGTAAAAAAAATACACATATGGGTTACAATTATAATCAAAATATTTTTTATTTTATTTAAAAGGCAATCAATGCTTAATATTTGCCATTTCTTATTATTCTTAAACATAACATTTACAAATGGGAATCTTATTTCCTTTTGGTTTTCAATTGAAAGTTTTTATTAACATTTAACTATTAGGAGTTATTAGGAACAACTCTATTTAACTTTGATGAAGCTTTTCTGATATTATTGATTATGTTATTCAATTTTTTATGTGGAATTTAATACGAAAAACCCATACATTCATGTCCAAACAAATGAGACTGACCTTTTCCTGGTGAACTGAAAATGTCCTCACACAAGACCCGTTTCCTGCTATCCTTGGCTGCGATCAAACCTCGTCCTGGCTTCCAGTAATGTTCTCCTTTGAAAAACTAGCTCGAATAGCTCTCGTTCCTGCTTTTGTCGTGATGCTGTGTTCTACCTTTTTCGAAACTGCTATCAGCTACCGGGACACTCTTGGCTCAAGGAGGTTCTTTTACTCTCGACCTGGCCTACTTCTCGTTCCACGATAGATACTCCACACTCACGGAACTACCGGCTTTCTCACTCTCCGTACACTACCGTCTACTACTCGACTTCACTTCTCGACAGCTCAAAACATTCTGCTCTCTATTTGTCATTCATTCCCCTACTTTCTAAATATCCCTTCCAGATTCACAAATTTAAACTTCCACCACCAACTCTCATTCGCAGTATTCCTAAAAACCAATTTTTAAACTTTCTAAATATGCTTAATGGATTTCAAAGAAAATAGTTAATTCCCATTCTAAAATTACTTTCTACTATATACAAATTTTAATGACCTATTCTCTATTTCCACTTAGTCTTATTTAGCATCGGCTAATGACCGATCCTTCGGCGAACAACGATAATGACCTATTAACGATTTCACTTGAGTCTTATTTAATCACTTCTTAAAATTAAATATAACAATTTGTTGTATACAGGTTGTTCTAAATTTATATGCCCGTGGTTGAGAAAATTGAAAATATTTTATATTAAATTGAATTTTGTCTATAATTATCAAATTTTAATTTTCATATCAAATAGAAATATAACAAATCCCCGCCTTGTATTCGATAAAATTTATCTGCATTTTTAAATAAATTTTCTCGAGGCAAAATCAACTCCCTGTATATTTCCTTACTTTAATCTACGTCTTATACCCCTTCTTCTTGTATTACTCTAATTAGTCCCACCTGTAGAGTAATTGTTTCCTTATTGTCAATGTCCTCATCCTGTGTTAGAGTGTCGGCTATTATGTTGTCTTTCCCTTTTTCCCATATCAATCTTCTGTCTTTTTCCTCAGATTTTTCACATACTTTTACCGTGTATTCTGCATCCTCGTTTTCATATGCCTCCTCTTCAAATGCCACTGTTTCGATCATATCTTTTTCGCTTTCATTTGTTAGCTTTATTTCTTCTTCTCCTGAGCTCATCTCTTCTTTTGAGGAATCCCAGTTTTCTTTTGCTTTTGATACTCTCAATTTTTCTTCTTCTGGGCTCAACTCTTCTTTTGCGGAGCCACAGGTTTCATTTTCTTTTGTCTTTTTCTGACTTTTTCTCCCTTTTCTTCTTTGTCCTTGCTTCGTTGCCAAATTCATTTCCACTGTTTGTTCTTTACCTGATTCGTCCGTATTTTGTTTCTCCTGTTCCTTGTCCTGTTCTTCTTCTTTTTCTTCTGTTAGATTCATCGTATTATTTTTAAAATCTATCACTACATGTTTTTCTGCCAATTCGTCAACTCCTACTATCATGTCATGTGACATGTTTGGCATTATTACACATTGTAGTACATACATCTTCTTACCCAGTCGTACTATTACTCGTATGCCTTCATTTATAGTTGCCAATGTCCGTTTGTTTGCGCCCACTAAATTTACCCTAGGTATTTTGTAAATTAAATTTGTTAAGTTAACTTCCTCTATTAGTTTTCTGTTGACCAATGTTATTTCAGATCCAGTGTCTATCATAATTTTAATTGGTTTCTCGTTGATAAATCCATCCACAAATTTTAAATTAACTCCATTTTTCTTTTCGTTGTTTCCTGCCAATTTAATAAACTCCTTGGGTTGACAAAAGATTCCTGTTTGATTTTTTGTTTTTAGTGAGCGCCGTCGTGAAAAAACGCCGATTGTTCATCGTTGTTTATATTTTCGTCATAATGTCTCTCTCCGTCATATTCTTCTGTCTGGGTATTATTTACCTCTCTTCTATTTTCTCTTGGTCTGTCGGATCTGTTTCGGTTTTCTCGATATCCCTGTTCATTTTGTCTACCATTATTTCTGTTTTCTTGATTTGCGCGTGTGGTGTTTCTGTTCTGGTATTCTCGATTTCTGTCCTCATTCCATTGCCTATTTCTTTGTTCATAATTTCCTTTTCCGTTGTCTCTATTTTCGTTTTCCCTTCTGGGATTAAAATCTCGTCTTGTATAGTCCCTCCTATTTTCATTTCTATCTCTGTACTCCTGTGTTTCTCGGGGCCTGTAATCTTCTCGCGACCTTCTTGATTTTCTTTCTCTTAAACGCAATTCTCTTATTTGTAGGAATTGGCATAAACTATCTATGTCTTTGTAGTTTTGCAATGTGATATGGTCTTCCAGCGTTTCTTCGAAATGTCTTGCAATCAGTTCGACTAATTGTTCCGATGAGTAATTATATTGTAAATGTTTTGCGTTATAGTAAATTTGTAATGCATATGTCCTTTCTGATATACCCATCCTATCATTGTATTTCCCATTTTGCAATTCCTTGTTAATTTCCAATTGTTGGACTTTTCCCCAGAAATAATTCAAAAATTTTTGTTCAAATTGTTGCCAACTGTCAAATTCTTCTTCTTTGCAATCGAACCATAGGCTTGCTTCATATTTTAGATGGTTTCTGATAGTTTCTTTTGCTGTTTCGAAATTTCCGATGTGCTGTATTTTCTTTTTCAGGCTATTTATGAACGGCACTGGGTGTAATCTTCTTACATCCCCGCCAAACCTTATCTTCACGTCATCTGTGCTATGTATAACATTTTCTCTTCTTTCTCCTACATTTTGTTGAATATTGATTTCCGCAATCTTTCTTTCCATTTCTTCTCTGATTGCTTGAATAGCGTTTTCAAACTTGTTTTCCACATTTTCTATTTCTTTTTTCTGGCAATTCGTTATCTCCTTTATTTTATTTTGAATTTTTATTTCTTGTTCTTTCATCTCGTTTTTCATTGTTGTTAAACATCCTCTTACTTCCTTTTCTATGCGTTCCTCCATTTTCTTGTTGTTCTCTTCTATTGCTTGTTTCATTTTTTGTTGTGTTTCATCCATTTTTTTATCCAATTTTTGTTGTGTTTCATCCATTTTTTGATCCAATTTTTGTTGTGTTTCATCCATTTTTCGTTGTGTTTCCTCCATTTTTTGATCCATTTTTTGTTGTGATTCATCCATTTTCTTTGATGTTTCTTCCTGATTTTTATCCATTGCTTGTTTTGTTTCCTCCTGATTTTTATCCATTGTCCTTTTTGCTTCATCCATTGCTTGTTTTGTTTCTCTTTGATTGTCATCCAGTTTTTGTGACTGGAGTTGCATCAGTTGTAATAGTTTATCTATTCCTGATAATTCTTGCTGTTCTGATGCCATGATTGTCTTGTCTAAAATATCTTCTTGGTCTGAATTATTCTCTTGATTTGAATGTTCTTTTTGTTTTTTGTTGTCTTTGCTTTGGCTTCTTGTCACAGACATTTGTTTTCAAGAAGTACTGTCCCCGCCAAATATGAAATTTTACTAGTATGTTACCAAGACGACTTTTTCTCACCCAAATATTATAAATTGTCAATAAATATATCAAATGTAAATATCGTAAAATAAAATATTAAATCAGTTATGTAAAATTTGTACCTAAAGAGATCTAAAATTTTATGTTATCAAATGTAAGTATCTCACTTTTTACCACAGGCATATAAATTTTCAAATACCGGCTTTACTCTTTCTATCCTTCAAATTTGCCACTAGAAATACTTTACAATGCCCTCCACGTTGGACGACAGTTGATGTGATCTTTATTATTGATATGAGATAATATTCTTATATGTCACTTAATTTAATCAATGTATTAATACTAATCTAATTAATTAACCAGATCACATATCAATATGTTTTCAATCTCAGGGCGAATTATAAATTAATTACTTACTTTCGTGGCTTCAAATATTTCTTAATGGTTCCTAATCGGGATAGAAAAGAAAAGAGTAAAAAAAATACACATATGGGTTACAATTATAATCAAAATATTTTTTATTTTATTTAAAAGGCAATCAATGCTTAATATTTGCTATTTCTTATTATTCTTAAACATAACATTTACAAATGGGAATCTTATTTCCTTTTGGTTTTCAATTGAAAGTTTTTATTAACATTTAACTATTAGGAGTTATTAGGAACAACTCTATTTAACTTTGATGAAGCTTTTCTGATATTATTGATTATGTTATTCAATTTTTTATGTGGAATTTAATACGAAAAACCCATACATTCATGTCCAAACAAATGAGACTGACCTTTTCCTGGTGAACTGAAAATGTCCTCACACAAGACCCGTTTCCTGCTATCCTTGGCTGCGATCAAACCTCGTCCTGGCTTCCAGTAATGTTCTCCTTTGAAAAACTAGCTCGAATAGCTCTCGTTCCTGCTTTTGTCGTGATGCTGTGTTCTACCTTTTTCGAAACTGCTATCAGCTACCGGGACACTCTTGGCTCAAGGAGGTTCTTTTACTCTCGACCTGGCCTACTTCTCGTTCCACGATAGATACTCCACACTCACGGAACTACCGGCTTTCTCACTCTCCGTACACTACCGTCTACTACTCGACTTCACTTCTCGACAGCTCAAAACATTCTGCTCTCTATTTGTCATTCATTCCCCTACTTTCTAAATATCCCTTCCAGATTCACAAATTTAAACTTCCACCACCAACTCTCATTCGCAGTATTCCTAAAAACCAATTTTTAAACTTTCTAAATATGCTTAATGGATTTCAAAGAAAATAGTTAATTCCCATTCTAAAATTACTTTCTACTATATACAAATTTTAATGACCTATTCTCTATTTCCACTTAGTCTTATTTAGCATCGGCTAATGACCGATCCTTCGGCGAACAACGATAATGACCTATTAACGATTTCACTTGAGTCTTATTTAATCACTTCTTAAAATTAAATATAACAATTTGTTGTATACAGGTTGTTCTAAATTTATATGCCCGTGGTTGAGAAAATTGAAAATATTTTATATTAAATTGAATTTTGTCTATAATTATCAAATTTTAATTTTCATATCAAATAGAAATATAACAATATATATATATATATATATATATATATATATATATATATATATATATATATATATATATATAACAAGGAGAGGTTAACGCGAGTTTATAGATATCGGCATGGCTCGCAACAATGAAAATACAAAATATGCATAAGATGGAATGCAACCACAGACACGTGTTTCTGACTTATTAGTCGTCATCAGTATGGTATAGCCAAACAGGAGCAACGCAACCAATTTGTGGCTGTAATGTTAGAAGACCCTCAGGATTCGAGAGCAACAACTAACACATCCACGGAGGAAGGTACAGCTACCTGAGGAAAGCAATGCCAAACGTTTAAAACGTTTTAAAATCAAACAAGGAGAGGTTAACGCGAGTTTATAGATATCGGCATGGCTCGCAACAATGAAAATACAAAATATGCATAAGATGGAATGCAACCACAGACACGTGTTTCTGACTTATTAGTCGTCATCAGTATGGTATAGCCAAACAGGAGCAACGCAACCAATTTGTGGATGTAATGTTAGAAGACCCTCAGGATTCGAGAGCAACAACTAACACATCCACGGAGGAAGGTACAGCTACCTGAGGAAAGCAATGCCAAACGTTTAAAACGTTTTAAAATCAAACAAGGAGAGGTTAACGCGAGTTTATAGATATCGGCATGGCTCGCAACAATGAAAATACAAAATATACATAAGATGGAATGCAACCACAGACACGTGTTTCTGACTTATTAGTCGTCATCAGTATGGTATAGCCAATCAGGAGCAACGCAACCAATTTGTGGCTGTAATGTTAGAAGACCCTCAGGATTCGAGAGCAACAACTAACACATCCACGGAGGAAGGTACAGCTACCTGAGGAAAGCAATGCCAAACGTTTAAAACGTTTTAAAATCAAACAAGGAGAGGTTAACGCGAGTTTATAGATATCGGCATGGCTCGCAACAATGAAAATACAAAATATGCATAAGATGGAATGCAACCACAGACACGTGTTTCTGACTTATTAGTCGTCATCAGTATGGTATAGCCAAACAGGAGCAACGCAACCAATTTGTGGCTGTAATGTTAGAAGACCCTCAGGATTCGAGAGCAACAACTAACACATCCACGGAGGAAGGTACAGCTACCTGAGGAAAGCAATGCCAAACGTTTAAAACGTTTTAAAATCAAACAAGGAGAGGTTAACGCGAGTTTATAGATATCGGCATGGCTCGCAACAATGAAAATACAAAATATGCATAAGATGGAATGCAACCACAGACACGTGTTTCTGACTTATTAGTCGTCATCAGTATGGTATAGCCAAACAGGAGCAACGCAACCAATTTGTTGATACCTTCCTCCGTGGATGTGTTAGTTGTTGCTCTCGAATCCTGAGGGTCTTCTAACATTACAGCCACAAATTGGTTGCGTTGCTCCTGTTTGGCTATACCATACTGATGACGACTAATAAGTCAGAAACACGTGTCTATGGTTACAGTCACACAGAAGCTAACAGTCACTACATATATATATATATATATATATATATATATATATATATATATATATATATATATATATATATAAATCTTGTTAATTTTGAGGTTGCAGTCATAAATTTCAGGGGGCAGGATAAGTAAAACTCTTAGTTATTATCAAGCTTTCGCAAAATTTATTTGCTTCTTCAAGATATGCTAAAAAAGTTTTAGTAAATACAATGAAATTAAGATGATAAAAAATATTGTACATAAAAAGCATAAAAAAGCCACTTTATTGCTAAAACTAATATTTTACAAATTACTTATATCCATAAATTCTATAATAAGTACGCAGATAAGAAATAATAAAAAACTAGTTATTAGCAACTTAAAATAAAATATAATAAACAGATACAAATGTCTTTCTGACATACTAAATTTCAAATTAAATTGTCAAATTATTTTTCTCTTTTTAAATTAACTAAAATTAAGGCATTGTAGAAGATTAGGAATTAGATTAAGAATTTTATATATTTTTTTGTTATGTATGCCAAAAATTTAATGGATTAACCTCACGTTGTAAGTTTTTTATGCTTTTTATGTACAATATTTTTTATCATCTTAATTTCATTGTATTTACTAAAACTTTTTTAGCATATCTTGAAGAAGCAAATAAATTTTGCGAAAGCTTGATAATAACTAAGAGTTTTACTTATCCTGCCCCCTGAAATTTATGACTGCAACCTCAAAATTAACAAGATTTTACATAGTGTCAGTCAATATTACCTAACTGCTTTATATATATATATATATATATATATATATATATATATATATATATATATATATATATATATATTTATGCACAGATATCAAAGTGAGGTCCTGACATTACGCGCACTTAGTGAGGACCGGTAGAAAACGTAGACATAATCGTTTCAACTCTTCATAGTGACCTTGATAAGTAAATAGCAATTAAAAAATGACGAGTATACACAAAAAAAATTACGAATATGTGCCCCGTATTGTTCAAGTATATTGCCACCCAAGTGAGGCCATTATACGCAGCTATTAAAGTGAGACTGTATATACTTTTTCGTTATGCGCACAAAGTGAGGACAACTTTACGTGTATATTTCCTTGCAGCTCATCAAGTGAGGACCATACAGTGTTGTCGATAAATATGAGATTAATCGTTTCTACTGCCTTTTTCTGTATAACACAGTAAGAATTATTATTGTTTCGATGTTTCAGCCACTTGTAGTTATAAGAAGGATGTGGACTCTGTGTTTTTGCTCGTACTGTTTGTTAATTTTATAACATTTTAGTACCTCAGCATTAAATCACGGTAGCCTTATCGGAGACTAGCGTTAATAAAGAAATAGTTTTATATTTTTTAATAATTTACGTTAAAGATGGATAGGAAAGCAAGAATTTTGAAAATAGCGTTAGTTGAGAACAATAATAATCAAAATGGAGGATACAGTGATAGTTCAGTTATGTGAAATTTATATTGAACTTAACATATAAATATAAAAGCCCGACTTTTGATCTAAGGGGAACACAGTTTTTACGGTACATACATATCTGTCATTTGTCAACCCCCTCCCTTCCATTTCCCCCACCCCTTAATTTTAAATAGGGAAGAGGGGCGTGTGCTAGCTCATTTGAAAGAATATTCAATTCTCTATCCAGTATTATTAAAATTGACATAATTATCTATACAGAGTGTATTTTAGTATATGTACTGTTGCCCCTGTCGATTTTCATTTTGAAACGACAATTTTCCAACCTTAATTTTAGTATACAAGATGATTTACTTAATTTAATTAAACTTAATGTACTTTTTTACTGACTTAATTTTACAGTTATTCCACTAGATGGCAAATACAGTGAATATGTGCATATGTTTTATTTCGAATAATCATTTTAAAATAGTTTTAGTTTTCTATTTTCTCTGAAAATTGTTGCAAGCTTCTTGTTCTTATACTTAAAATCATGTCACTACAAATTTATACGAGACTACATATTAAGAGTATAGAAAGTATTATAATATATGACATACATGCTTTTTTCCATTTATTGAAGATATTTCACCATATCCTGAAACAATGCAATGTGACCAAGTGTCCTCAACTAAAAAAATATATCCCACTATTTTGATATTAAATGTATAGTTTGTACTATAACCCGTATTGAAATAGATTGCAACATGTGTGTGTGGTTGGGATATTGACTGCGAAACCTAAGGCTTCATTCGCCTAATCATATTTACCTTTGATTCTTATAACAATAAATAAATTTATCAATATTATTAGTGTTTTTAAACAATATCAGTTTGATATATCAGTATGATAAAGTCAAGATAAACAATACTATAACAGAAAGCTTTGAGGTCAAACAAGGACTGCGACAGGGTGATCCATTATCGTCTATAATGTTTAGCATATTACTAGAAAAGGTTATACAGGAAGCAAACATTAATAGAACAGGTCTGATCTACCACAAAAAACATCAGTGCTTGGCATTCGCAGACGATTTGGTAATCTTGGCTAGGAGCAAAATAGAACTTATAGAAACACTCATGAAACTCGAGGAGAGGGCAGCAACCAAAGGATTGTATATAAATGAAGCAAAAACAAAGTATATGGAATGGACAAATAAGCAATTCGTTCGGGGGCAATACATAACAATGACAACAGCGAAGGGAACACAGTATAAATTCGAAGAAGTTGAGAGATTTGAGTACTTAGGAACTGTCTTCACAAGAGATCCTAACTGTGAAGAAAAAATATAAAAGAGAATTATGTCGGGCAACCGCGCTATATTTGCTTTTAATGGGTTGTTAAGAAGTAAACATATATCACGAAGAGCAAAACTAAGAACTTACAAGACCGTAATAAGGCCGATAGTAACGTATGCTTCTGAAACATGGGTCACAACAAAAAAAACATCAAGAGTTGTTATTAGTTTGGGAGAGGAAAATACTGCGCAAAATCTTCGGTGGGAAAAACTTAAATGGACAATGGGTAAGAAGAACAAATAAGGAACTAACTGAGCTCTATCAAGATCCTAACATACTAGCAGTAATTAAGGCGCAAAGACTTAGATGGTTGGGCCATGTGCAGAGGATAATTCCATCTAGAATTCCCAGAATGGTACTATCTAGTGCATTGGCAGGGAAAAGACGAAGAGGAAGACGGAGGTCACGATGGAGTAATGAAGTTAGAGAAGATATGAGAAGAATTTACTTAAGGAACTGGGAAACAAAAGCGACTGACAAAAGGGAGTGGAAAAGAATAGTACATCAAGCCATGGGCCTACTAGGCTCGTAGTGCTTACATATTATAATATCAGTTTTCTAATATTATCCAGTTCCATATCCAGTTCCGAATCCAGTGGTTATATTTCTTCCGTATTGTTTAGTTTCGCTTCCAGTGATTGTATTTTTTTTCTTGTTTTTTTTTTGAAATATTTATTTATTATTCTATTACTATATTTTTTTATTGTGCTCATAATAGATTGCAACATTGTCTACAGAGATGAATGCAGTAACAATAAATAAAAAAAATCGGAGATCCACACCCCGGATTTGAAATCGAAACCTCTGCTTTACGAATCCGAGATCCGAGGTCTACCCACTAGGTCACTAGGCTATCGCTCTTAGACAATATTTTTTCCTGAAACGGGGAACTTTTAAAGCCGGGTCTAGACTATGTAACAAAACATGCTAATTACAAAGTTGTACAACAAATTTGTTGTACAACTTTGTTATGTAACTTGTTATAATATAGCATGTAGCAGCTTGTGTAATATTGTGGAGGCGACACCGGCGTGTTAAATTAATATTTTGGATGTGTCCTTCATTAGCAGCTCGAGCAAAATATAGGTAGTGGTACAGCTCTTCTAGCTGATCGGGAAAGAGATAACATAGACCCATCGACAGGAGACATTAAATGTGATGGCAGTTTTCAAAACTTCTTAAGAATAGAAAGTTCTGATTTTGAATTTCTTATACAGTATCGTGATAGACTTGCTAGGTACCGCACGTATTTCTATCAACAAAACCAGTGTTAATTACCGATATCGGCTATTAATTATTTAATTTTTACTTTGTAAACTAGTTTAAACTCTTTTTGCGGTAAAGTGTACGGAGTGTAAATAGCTCCCCCTAAATGGGGGAAGCTGTAAATATAAAGACGCCGTTAGGTGCAACGATTAATCAGACAGTGAGTGTAAATAACTCTAAAAGTGATGCGAATTATGAATCGGTCCCCGTACAAGAGATGGATACCACTGCTTGTTCTGAAGCAACAGCTAGAACCAGTCGTCAGCTCATTAGTGATAATGAAAAGGATATTCATAAACAAAACAAAATACCTAAACTTTTTAACCTAAGGAATGGAGATAAGTATAATTTGAATAATATTTGTGTTTATATCGAACGGAAAAATATTCAAAATGGAGGCCGGTTGCATCCATTATTTATTGGAGATGTATTACATAAGAAATTGAACGTTAAGAATATTATTCAAATTCGAAGCGTTGGAAAAAATAGAATAAAAGTTTGTCTAAAAACATGTTCTGATGCCAATGCTTTGGTAAACAATCCTCTTTTATCAGAAAATGATCTTGTAGCGTTTATACCAAATCATTTATTGGAAATTAAGGGTTTGATAAGAGACGTTGATACTCAATACGATACGAAATATATTTTAGATAACATAACATCTCCCGCTACAGTAGTTGATGTTAAACGTACACATCGTAGAATAGAAAAGGATGGTGATATACAGTATGTCCCCAAAAAAACCGTCATTGTAACCTTTGAAGGGAATATTTTACCCAATTATATTTCAATAAATAGTGTTTATTTCTCGGTAGAGCGGTTTTTCAGCAGAATTACTCAATGTTTCCGGTGTCTGCTTTTTGGACACATTTCCGGGAACTGTAAAAAGGTTGAGGAATTGTGCATTAAATGTAGTAACGTAAAAGGCGAAAATCACGTTTGTAACGATTCAGAAATTCGCTGTATATATTGCAAAACTAATGACCATGTTTCCATTTCAAGAAAATGTCCGCATTATGAGAAACAACGTAAAATTAAGAATATTATGGTTGTGGAGAATATTTCCTTTATTGAAGCAAGAGAAAAATATGAAATGTCTTATTCGGGAATATCTGTCAAAAATAGTTTTTCTATTTTGTCCAACGAAAATTTTCCGCCTTTACCAGCAGTTGAATCCAGGTCTGGAAATTCTAACTCCTTTTTACACTCCAATTTTAATAAAAATAGCAATTATGTTTTGCCCACACATCCTACACGTAGTCCTACCGGCAACAGCAATAAAAAACGTCGAATCTCTAATGACACTCCTCCTCCACAACCGATGTTCCCTTTTCAGTTTGGCCCTAATCAACCACTGCCTCGAAATAATAATCCACCAACTTATCAAGATTTAAATAATAAAAACATTGTAAAGTCAATTGCAGATTTTATAGTTGATTTTTTAAAAAGTATTCATACTATTGAAGATATAAAAAATTTAAATAATGATTTAATTCAAACAAGAATAAATAAAGTGTTGGAGGACACATGTAAAAAGTAACCTTCACTCCATTACTAAAGACATTAAATATTTGTCAGTGGAACGCACGTTCTGCTGTTTCCAATAAAAATAGTTTAATGCATTATCTTGTAAATAATAATATTGATGTGGCAATAATAAGTGAAACATGGTTTAAACCCAACAAAGTATATAGTTTTGTAGGTTATAATGTAATTCGTAAGGATAGACAAGATGGTTTTTCTGGAGTTTGCATTTTGGTCAAAAAATTGATTTCACACCTAGAATTAAGCATAGTTTCCAATTTTAATGTCGACCTTCTTGTTTGTGGTATTAATATTAAATTCAACAATAAAATTTTAAGTATAATTTCCGTTTATAGGGCACCGGACATTAAAACCAACACGACTGATTGGGTAAATATTTTTTCGCAATTTTCAACTCCATGTATTATTGGTGGGGATTTTAACGCGCATCATTCTACCTGGGGATCGCATAAAAACGATTCTATTGGTAAACAACTCATTGAAGCAAGTAATAATTGTGATTTTGTAGTTATGAATACGGGCGAACCTACGTGCATTACCCGGCCAGGCTGCAATGATTCTATGATAGATGTTACCTTTTGCTCCTCGGATGTAGCTAGTGATATAGATTGGGCAGTTTACTCTGACACACTAGGATCGAATCATTTTATGATAAAAATAACTCTTGCAATGCAACAAATTCCGCAGGATATCACAGTTCCGCGATATAGATGGAACCTAAAAGGAGCTAATTGGGAGCAATATAAAGAGATTGTGGAAGACTACTTTTATAATTTTACTGATGCAGAATATCCAACCACCAAAGAAAAATATGCATTCTTAATCAATTGTATAAATAATGCAGCACAAAGAACTTTAAAAGAATACAGACCATTTAAGTGCAAAAATCGAACACCTTCACCTTGGTGGGATGCAGAATGTGACAACATAATTTCTGAAAGAAAACATTTACTGCGAGTATACAAAGAAACCCCCACAGGAGATAATTTTCTTGCTTACCAAAAATGTATGGCACTTACTAAACGAACATTAAAAGAAAAAGCTAAAAAAAGTTGGATTGAATGGTGTTCCAATCTCAACAAAAATACTCCAGCGAGCATGATATGGAAGCAAGCAAAAAAAATGAATCGTAAAACAATAAACCTGGGTAAGCCACATAATGATGATTTAATAGATGAGTTTTTTAATCATGTAGCTCCCCAGACTGTTCCTTCCACTGTAAATATCGAACAAACGTTCTTAGATAAAAATCATTTTTTGGCAAAAAATTTTCACATTAATGAACTAAATTATGCTTTAATAAATAAAAAATGTACTGCCCCGGGTTTTGATCAAATAAAGTATCCAATGTTAGAGAACCTACCAATTATAGCAAAAAGGTTTCTTCTACAAATTTTTGATGAGATGCTTGCAGGTGAATGCATTGAAGACTTTAGAAAAATTATAATCACACCGATTCCTAAACAAGGTAAAGACCCTAATTTGGCCCATTCGTATAGACCGATTTCTCTGCTATCATGTGTGCAAAAAACTTTCGAACGTATGCTAAAACATAGGCTAGAATGGTGGCTACATAAAAAAGACCTGCTTACGCCCTATCAATTTGCATACAAAAGAGGAGTGGGTACGCTAGATGCACTTACAACCTTAGTAACAAATATTCAAAATAATTTCTCTAGAAATAACTATCTTCCAACAATTTTTATTGATATTGAGAAAGCATATGACACCTTAAGCTTAAATATTTTGAGTAAAAAAATGATTATTGATTTTAATATTCCTAAGGCAATAGTATATGCTATTGTCGGATTATATTCAGAAAGACATGTTTATGTCAGGGATTTTAACAACCATTTATTAGGCCCAAGATATGTTTTTACAGGAATTCCACAAGGAGCTGTCTTAAGTCCTTTGCTTTTCAATTTATACACAGCTGACCTACATAAATTAAAGCTGGAAAAATATCCTTTTAAGATTATCCAATATGCAGATGACTTCAGCATATACTGCGAAACAAAGAAGAGAGATGAAGCTTTTGGATTTTTAATGGATACTTATAATGTCGTAGAAATATGGTTGGAAGAAAATCACCTTCAACTGTCGACCACAAAATCAGTAATGACCATTTTCAGTAGACATAATATTCCCAATATAGAAACATTTATAGTAAAACAGCGAGAAATTCCTTTTAAAAAGGTAGTTAAATATTTGGGCATTATACTGGATCACAAACTCACATGGAAATTTCACATAGAATATATGTTAAATAGATGTGAAAAAGGCCTAAACTTTCTAAAAATGACAACTAAAACTTGGTGGGGAACAGATGTTCAGACTTCCTTACTTTTTTATAGGACGTACATTCGCTCTATCGTAGATTATGGATGTTGGTTATATGGATCTGCCAGCAAGAACTTACTAAACAAATTAAACATATTTATAAACCAGTGTCTGCGGATCTGTATTGGTGCCATGAAGACAACTCCTATTGAGCCCCTTTATGTTGAAGCACTTGAGCCTCCAATTTCTCTTAGAAGACATTTCCTGGCCGAAAAATTTTTACTGAAAATTAAACACCAGAACACCTTCCTTTATAACGAATTAATAAATTTAAACAATTATGATTTAACGAATAAATATTGGATGAAGAAAAACTCTCCAACCCTATGTGAAGCTCTTAGAGAAAACACAGTTTCTGCTGATGAAGCTATTAACTTAAAATCACATACAGATATAAATGATTTTGAAACATTTTTTTATGACGTTAAATTTATTAAACCAAATTATGTAAACACTGGAAGAGCAAATAACAACATTATAACAAGCATCTTATCCAATTGGGATTACCACAGTACTATCTACACGGATGCCTCCAAATCAGAAGACGGTACAGGATGTGCCTTTTACATCCCCATGGAAAAGGTAGAAAAAATGTTCAAATTAAAAGCAAATATTTCCATATTTAGTGCGGAAGCAATTGCCATATATCAAGCCCTAGTTTTTGTTTCTAACAGGGAATCCTCCGTTATTATTGTTACAGATGCGATGTCAGTTCTCACAGCTATTAACCAACCTATTTTTCCAACCACATACTCCAATCCTTATATAATATTAATTAAAAAATTGGTGAAACAATTTAAAGAAAATAAAAAAAATGTGATATTTATATGGGCAAAAGCACACAGTGGGATTAAACATAATGAGCATGTGGACGATTTAGCCAAATTAAGTATTTATTCAGGGGATACCACAGAATATCTACCAAGTATTTCTGATTTGGTTGCCACACGTAAGGCAGCCTTGAAACATAAATGGAGTGACCTATGGTCTGAGTTTTGCTTTACCAACCCAAATAGATACACTTCTTTACACACAACTGTCCCTATTTCACATTGGCATAGAACCTATAATGTCCCTAGGCGTTATATAACAACTATATCTAGGCTAAAATTTGGACATGCTTGCTTTCCTGCTCATCTTGCAAGAATTCATGTTGTTGAGAGTAAAAACTGTGTGGAATGTGGAGTAGAAGGCGACCTAGATCATGTAATCTTTGGTTGTGCCAAAAATAATCTGGAATCCACCTTATTATATAATAATATAGTTCACATTACCGGTAAATCTCCGTTTAACGTTTTATCTGCTCTAGCGACTCAAAATAGATTAATTTACGACTGCATAATCGATTTTTTGGCCAAATGTAATATTTTTCTTTAGTTAAAAAAAAATAATATAATTTGTTTTTACTGTTTACCTTTGTTTTCTCTCCTTTATATGTTTAATCCTATTTACCGTGGCCTAGTTTTCCTGTGTATGTTTTATATCATAATGTCCTGATGGGCCCCTGGACGGGAAGCGTGTGACCCATGTTAATGTGTATGTATATATATAAATTTTCTCTTCTTTTCACTAATTTTTGAATTGATTTCCAACTTTTAATTTATCTATTCTAGTCTATTTAATTGCAAATAATTCATAAACTTTTTACTGCTCCTAATGAGATTAAAAAAAAACATGTAACTGGCTGTATGGCAAACTGCCAAAGCCATTAAAAAAAAAAAAAAAAAAAAAAAAAAAAAAGAATTTCTTATAAATGAAATCGGCCATAAAATAGGCAGGAAAGACATTTCGAGATGCAATTCCAGTAAGAGAAAGATTAACAGTTATATTAGTAGCAAAGTATATTTTTTAAACTTTTTACTCATTGTTTCAGAGAGGAAGTATAACATTTCTGTAAAATTTAATTCCTCAGTATTATCGTCTTCACCTGTTCATGATTGAGTGTCACTGTCTGTTTGAATTGGTGTAGCTGGAGAAGTAGCGGATGTAGGTGTAGTGGACGGAATAGAAAGGCTCAGATATATTGTATGATTGAGTGCCTGTTTGAGTAGCTGATGAAGCAGTCTGCATCTGTGTAGCGAATGAAGTGAATGTTACAGGTTTTATGTCTGAACACTCTGCTCTGTAGAGAATAGTATTTATGTCAAATTTAGAGTTGATTTGCACCGATTTGCTGTTAAGGTTCCGCGTACTGCTTTTCTTTTGTTGGCTTGAGTTATAGGCGTACGTGCATTAGTTTTAACTACAGTTTCTGTACCTATTTTCACTTCTATTTCAGTCTATTCATCGTGTTTTTTATTTGTTTTTTAAATCAATAAATGTAGCTCATCCCATAGCAATCCCATAATACTCGTTACTTACGAAATAGCTCAATTAAATGAGTAGTCAGTTCTTTCCACAATTTCATCGCGTAAATAACCCTACGTGAACAGAGCAAAGAAAAATCTAGCACAATCACTCCAGAATGAACAAGGCGATATGACTCCAACGGTTGCTGCTCGCGTAGGTACTATGCCAGAGAAATTTTTCAATAACATGTTTTTAGGTGTAGATCAGTCGCGGTGCGGTTTTATAACTTTCTTTGATGTTTACCGACATCTGTTGGATAACATAAAACATGCTATATAACCAGAAAAATGTTATACAACACTGTGTTTTAAAACTTGTTTATTTAAAATTTTGTAACAAGTTACAAAACTTTGTTATTTAACATGTTTTGTTACATAGTCTGGACCCGGCTTAACGGTAACTTCTTATAGGTAATACACTACAATTTCTGAATATTTTTTCTGAAATCTATCGAATGGTACCAAACACGACCCCCACGGAGGTGGGGGGGGGGGGGGTTACTTTAAAATCTTAAATAGGAACTCCTTTTTTTTATTTCAGATTTGGATTCTTTGCGTAAAAATAAGCAACTTTTATTCGAAACGTTTTTTCTAAATACGGATAGGTGGCGCTATAATCGGAGAAAACGGGTGTTGGAAATGGAAAATTAAATTAAAATATGGAAAGTCCCCACTAAAATAGAAAATTTTACTTAACTTTTTTGGTTTTAGAACCTAATAATCACAACCCAATAGGTCCCCAAAGCGCTCGAGTGACTGTATTAGACGAGATATGTATTATAAATAATATGCGAAGTATGTACTATATAATTATTAACCCAAACAACCATAATTCAACTTTTATTTACTAATAAAGAACTGGACGAAAGTGTCACATCAGCTTTTATGAAACACATGAATATTTACATAAAAAGGTAAGTAATCTGCTTGAAATCGATATTCCCAAAATCATCTAAAAATTGTTTATAGTACTTGAGTACTTTGAGACTCTTGTATGAAATGTGAATACCGAAATACGATTAGGAATCTCCATTATGTAATTTTTAAATAATACATAATTCTTAGGAAATGAAAGGTATTATACAAACGTGTTAAAAAATACTACCTACTGAAATTTTTTGATGGCAATAAATGATGAATTGGTTTATCGAATTTATTTTTAAGGTGATACAGTAGCGATCAACAGGTAGCCAAAACGCGTTCCAAGATTGGGGCTGTAATTTTGAATATTTTTTCGAGATATTTGGCACACGTATTTGTAATATAATAAAGAATGGCGGTACAGAGCCCAATTTGAAAAATATATTAATATGTGGAAATTACTCTGTAAATAAATACAATATTAAAAAAACGAGTCTGTACCGCCATTAAGAAGAACAAAAAAAAACACTTTCTTCAAATAAACTTTTTTATCAGATGCCTAGATTTTGTGTAATTTTGGAACTACTAATGAAATAAAAAATTTTAGTAGTTCCAAAATGACACAAAATCTAGGCATCGGATAAAAAAGTTTATTTGAAGAAAGTGTATTTTTTTGTTCTTCTTAGTGGCGGTACAGGCTCGTTTTTTTAATATTGTATTTAATTACAGAGTAATTTCCATATATTAATATATTTTTTAAATTGGGCTCTGTACCGCCATTCTTTATTATATTACGAATACGTGTGCCACATATCTCGAAAAAATATTAAAAATTACAGCCGCAATCTTGGAACGCGTTTTCGCTACCTGTTGATCTCTACTGTTTCCTCTTAAGTAAAATATGTCATTTGGATATTTTTTTAAACTCGATAGATCCTAGGGACATGTCGGTAGATCGGTAGGGTCATCACTTTTGGGAGTTTTGGGAATATCCCAATTGACAACGCAATATACTGAATATACACCGACGCCGTCTACAACGAGCGACGAATCAGAGATGCCAGATTGGGGTACTTTCGCCCATTTTTAGGGTAATTTGAAAGCACATGGGAAAAATTTTATAGGTTGAATTGGTTGGTGAATTTTTCGGGAGGAAAATTGAGCAAACTGAATTGCAATATAAATGTATGTAACATATAACATTATATTAACATTATAACCTATCGAGTATTTGCTTCTGATTAAAAAAACCGAAAAATGGTTTTTGGAACAACCGCTTTTTTGACCAGTTATAACCGCCAGGTTAAACCGTAAGTAAAAAACCGGTATAACCGAAAACCGGTTTTTTGTTCAACAACCGCCATCCCTACCCAAGGGCGGATCCAGGACCGATTTTCGGGAGGGGCCATGAACTTTTTTTGGGGAGGTGTACCGGGGGGACAGGACGTAATTTTTAAAAATTACGGTTAAAATGGTGAGTTTGAAGGCACTTTTTACACACTTTTGAGTTCTATAAAGACATTCAAAAGTTATCGTTATTAAAGTATTATTAAAGTTGTTGCCGATTCATTCACATTTCTTCAGATCTAAGTGCAGTTCTTTTAACAAGTTTAATAATATTTTTTCCAATGCTTCTCCTGTCACTCTGTCAGGCCTTGTTCTTCCCCTTCTTTTTTGATTTTTACTAATAATTGTTTTTATGTTCTCATACGCGTTAATTAACTTGACAAAGTTTTCACGAATGTTGTTATTGTGTATGTACTTCAAATTTAGATAAAGCTGTTCTACGTGAGATACGTCGGTTATTTCGTCAAATATGACAAAGTAATAATTTGCACTTTGAACCTGATTCATGTTTTGTTCAATTATTTCTTCACCACAACATGTTATTAATTATTGATTTTGACTGGTGGTACTAATGTATGTTGCTGCTGATAGGTGTCGTTGAATAGTCTTATCTCCTGATGAGATTTTAAATCTTAACAATTCCCCTTATTGCTAGGTCCAGCATCTTCGTCCAAAAGCAGAAGGCCATCATCACGACAGCCTCTTAGAGAAATATTTTGTCGACTTAAGAACACTATAGACTCTACTGTTGGTCGTAGCTTTTCTTTATTTTCTTGTATCTGTTTAGACGTTTGAGAGTCTTTCTGGTTTGACTGACTTTTGCGGGTTGTGACAACTTTGTAGAAAATCCAACTAAACCTGAACGCACTCCTTGTGATATGATGTTTTTTCATGGATTTGTATGGCTCCGTCCCTCCGTCTTTGCCCATGAGTTTGGCGAAATATGTTAAAGGTTTCAATGACAAGGCTTTCGGCTGTCATCCCTTTATTATGATCATATTTTTCATTAGAAAAAGAAAATTCAATACTTGTAAAACAATCCCTTTTGACTGTTCGAAAATACCAACCAACTCCTTTGTTGTAAGTTCTGGTGATCCAAGTAACGCCTCATTTTTTTTTATTCTTTGTGTGTATAGAATATGGAAATTGATAGAATTTTGATGACTGCCAAGATCGTTCTAACAATTGGCACTTATCTATATTTTGATTTATAAAACATGCCATTATAAAACATGACATTTATATGTCATTCTTGAAGCTTCTGTTACTGCTTTTGTTAAATTCTAGTCCAGAAAACATATTTGTCCCCTGTTTTATACATATTATGTGTTTAACACTAAAGGTAGACTTCCGCACCAAGCGACCGAGACAGGAGACCGCGACAGGCGACAGATAGGTCGCGATAGACGATAGTTGGTCGCTGGTCTCGGTCGCGGGCTGCAGAACTACCCTGATATAATTGCATTGACAGCAGTCGTGGGGAGACCTCGCCTATCTGTCGCCTGTCGCGGTCTCCTGTCTCGGTCGCTTGGTGCGGAAGTCTACCTTAAGAACATTTAAACTGCCAATATTTAAATTTATATTTTTTTAAATTCTCGGAGGGGGCCATGGCCCCCATGGCCCCCTCTCTGGATCCGCCCTTGTCCCTACCTTGGTTGTTACAAATACAGTTCGCTGGAATAAGTTTTACCCCCCTTATTAACTTATTTATTTTTAGCACATAAGAAAAACGCTCGGATAGGTCGATTTTTAAAATAATCATAGTATATTATAGCGTCAATGTTTCGAACTTTACGCGATCCCTCTTCTTCAGGTGATAGGCACAACTTTGATTTTTTTAAATAGGAAAGTAAGTACATCATGTGACACCTCATTTAAAGGCTTTTTTCTACAACCGTGTTAAAAATGCAATTTTTAGAACTCCATACGTGCGTTAAAAATGCTACTTTAAGGCAGGGCCGGTTTTAGGGTTCTGAGCGCCCCTGGCAAAATAAAATTTGGCGCCCCTTCGTATAAGAATATACAAATTTACTGCAAATATAAAAAAATAGGAAAAAATCAAAATTTTACCATAAAGAACTATGTAAAAATATATTTATTTAAAAAATAGTAGGATAGTTATTACTTATAACTTATCCAACATAGGGCATAGCATAGCGAGCACATTCAAGCGACGAAGAAGCGAGGTAAAAGATAAATGCACATTATCAACAACCAGTAAAAAATGTGTATAAATAACTATTTAGATGGAAAATAAGCCACAATTAAATTGAAAAAAATAATTTTATTATCGTTTCGACGCCCAAATCGGGTGTCGTTGTCAAAATACAAAATACTACTAAATTAAACAAAAATGTTGTTGCTTAGTAAAAAATTCGTCTAATAATTTATTTAATCTGACTCATTTATAGCATTTAATGTGTATAAATCTTCTACAAGATTAAAAAACATGTTGATTGTGCGCAAGATATAGCTGCATCCCCAATAACTAAATTGAGGGAGTGGCATCCACTTAGCATAAAATAGCATGCGGATATTCTTTGCAAACGCGAGCTTGTACATCTTTATTTTTTCTCTTCCTTTTAGAGCCGTTGTGATATCCTTGGCCTTACAATCATCTATGCAAATTCAAATAAAATCATTCATTTTTTTTTTATTATCTCATGAGCTTTTTATTATCTCTATGACTCGATACCTATAGAACCAAGCTATGGTTTTAGGTATCGAGTTACTAGGACAAACAATATGCTGCATACTAAAATTAAACCCGGTACTGTGGGATAAGAACATCAGTATAAAAACAAAAAGAAGAATATAATATAACACCATGACAAAAAGTATTCTGAATAATGGGTGTGAAAATTGAATAAAAAATACGAAAACCAAATGCAAAATAAGAGCAACAGAGATCGAATACCTAAGTAGAAGCTGTAGAAGGGATAGAATAAATAACATAGAGATTAAGAAAATAATGGTAATGAATTCAAGGGATAATAGACAACATAGAACAAAAAAGATTAACCTGGTACGGGCATGGCAGAAGAGCAGACCAAAATCGTTGATAAACAGAATAACAGATTGGAGCCCGATAGGAAGAAGGAAGAGAGACAGACCCCGAAAATCTTTTGGAGATAAAATGGACGAAGCAATATTAGAAAAGAAACCTGCAGGACTGGAAAAACAGAAAGAACTGAAAATAACGGTCAAGTGAAATAATACAGGAAAAACTATGGAAATCCAGGGTGGTCAAGAAAAAACAGGATGTTTCTAAATAAATGCGACAAACTTTAAAGGGTAATTCTATATGAAAAAATAATGACAGTTTGCTCTATAAGTGTATGTCAGCAAATACTTCGTTTCCGAGATATGGGGTGTTGACATTTTTCTTACAAACTGACGATTTCTTTATTGTTCTAAAACCGGTTCAGATATGCAAATGAAATTTGATGTGTTTTAAGAGGTAATTATTGCGCATTTTTTGACATAAAATTAATAATTTTATATCTACTGTTGAAATGGTGTGAATTTTTTTAAAGAAAAACCTAGTACGCCACTGAGATATTTCAAATAACAAATCATTTTGGAATTACTCGTTCAATTTATGATATATGCAAAAATCTATTATTCCTTTTTTTCATACGTCGTTCGTGCCGTTTTTATGCAAAAAGTGAAACATCTTAACGCGTACAAAGTATTCGAAATAAATTTCTATATTCATATTATGAAAAAGAACTTGTCAATTCTAATTCATATAGATATACCTGGTTTGTTTTTTTTTATTTCAAATTACACACCCACGGACACACGACAATGTTGATAAAGCAAAGTTTACAGAACAGGAAGACAAAACTATTTAACCATTGAGGCTATAATGACAAGCAGCAGTATAATAATATCACTGACTATTCATAAATTTGTTGATACTTCGTAAATCTGATCTTCGTGTATTTTAAGTATGTATGTATAACATTGTAATACCATAAAAGTGATAGGTATTACCTGACAAATGACCTTTAAAAGCCATAACAATTTTTAGGTTGCATTATTTTTATTAGAGAATTTTTGTGAGCTAGAAATAGTTTTCTTATTGTTACAATTATTTAATATTAATTGTCTTAGGAGTAATCTTAGCCCAAAGATAATCTATAAAGTCCAAAAAAATAGTGAATGTAAAAAATATTATATTTTTTTTTGTTTAGCTAATGCCTCGACAACTAATGGCCATTGGCATGGTAGGTACGGTAATTTTAAACAGTTAGGTACCTAGTGTCATGTGTAAGTAGTGTGTGTGTTGAGTAAGTGGCTTGTTACTTTGCAATGTCGACGTCATTGTCTTTGCAAAGAGACGCTAATTGTATCCGAACGTCTGCCCCGAACGTCTATTTACCCCCCTCCACGGAGGGGGGTAAATATTATATTTATATATCAGCGTCTCTCAAAATTTGGCGCCCCCAAATTCTGGCGCCCCGGGCGGTCGCCCTGCTCGCCCGCCCCTTTATTCGGCGCTGCTTTAAGGCACTAGTGCTTTAAAATTTTTATGGCACTGCAATTCGTATTGATCGTATAGGAAATTTTGATGTAATGTCAGTCAAGTTCAAGTAAAAGTTTTTGTAGATATTGTCCTGTAATTACGTTTGTAGAAAAAATATTGCATGATATGCGTGTTAAAAAGTGCATTTTTAAGGCACTCATGTGAATTGCAGAACTCGCTGTCGCTCATTCTGCAAACTTTCACATGCGTGCCTTAAACGTGTACTTTTAACACTTATATCATAAATAACTATTGAAATACTGATTACAAAAATTTATAGTATTTTAAGCCTTTCTGAGAGCATATGCGCAAAAATTTCGCTCGAATTATTTTTAAATGCGTTCATTTTTTTCGAATACTGAGAAAACCTTAAGTATTTTAAAAAAATTTAAACGCAGAAAGAAATATTATTGTATTATCCATGGTCGAAAGTCCTTGAGAACTTCTATAATATTTATTTTAATAAGTCACAGAGGTGAAAAAAAATAGTCTGATTTTTAATTTTAAATATATATTACAAAAGAAACTTTTTGTTCATTATAAGGGACTTTCTGCCCTCGGGAATAATGTAGTCTTCTATTTTGCGTTTAAATTTTTTAAAAATACCTATTAGTTATCTCAGGAATCGAAAAAAATAAATGCGTTTAAAAAGAACTCGACCGAAATTTTACGCCTACGCTCTCAAAAAGGATTAAAGTATTAAACATTTTTGTACTGTTTGAATTTATGCGACGATTGACGATCCACTGTTTTAAAGATTGGTTGAACAGATGTTGCCAGTTGTATGGTCCTCACTATGTGTATCGTAAGTTATTCAAACAGGGTATAGAATATACATGGTTAGAAAATATACGCCAAAGTCAGCGCCTCTATGCGGAAAATCTCTGAACTAAAAATTGATGTGGACCATACAAAGTGAGGTCCCACTTTTTTTTGTAAAAAAACAGTGTTTGCTATCAGTACATGTCTACGAAAAAGTCTTACATTGATTGACTAAGTGAGGTCCGTATACTGGACCTCACTTTGTACAGGACCTCACTTCAACCGCAGTTTCTTTTGATATGTGGCTCACTTCATACGCTGGGAGTAATATATATATATATATATATATATATATATATATATATATAATGTTTGACCCCGGTTGCATGGTTCCCACAGCAAAATTTAAGATTTAAACGTTTCTATCTCGGTTATTTTATATATATATATATATATATATATATATACATATATATATATATATATATATATATATATATATATATATATATATATATATATATATATATATATATATATATATATATATATATATAAAGCAAATGAAATAGAGAATGTGGAAAAATCCCCTTACGAATAACTCACACATCCACTATTTCTGGCTGGGAAAAATTTTTCGAATAGAATCAAAGATCCAAACACCAGTTCTTAGAAATGTGTTTCGCCCTCTTCAACCTCCGTGGGCTCATCGGTAAAGTATATATATATATATATATATATATATATATATATATATATATATATATATATATATATATATATATATATATATATATATATATATATATATATATATATATATATATATATATTGTAGCAAAACAATGAGTCACCAGCCGCAAGGCGTAAGCCGAGAAAAGTCTAGAGCGAAGCACGCTATACGTGGAACCGATGCGCGGTTGTTGGAAGGTCACACGATAGTCGGAGAGCTGGCTTAGCCCGGAATGATCGAGAATAACGACTAGGATATATAAGGCATAATTTTTGTGAATAGAGTTAGTCTTAAGCTAAAGTTTGTAAAGTAAACTTGTATAAATAAAAATAAAGTCGTATATAAATTACGAACCGCTGGTTTTATTGTAATTAGAAGTAATTACACTAATCACGCTACAGTTGGTGTCGGTGTTCGGTTAACTTAGTGCGATATAAATAAGTGAATTACAGAGAGACTTTAAAAGACTTTTGAACTTTATTCGTCGGGAATAACCGGAGTGCGTTAATTGTTCGGTATTCGGAAAGACTTTAAAATACTTTTGGACTTTATTCGTCGGGAATAGTTAAAGTGCGTTGATTGTTCGGTATTCGGAAAGACTGTTAAAAGACATTTTGGAAAGTACGTGTGTGCCGACCAAAGATGTTGCTACAAGAACTTACAGTAAAACAGCTCCGTGAACAGCTCGAGGAACGGGATCTGGACAGCAGTGGGCTCAAGATAGTCCTACAAGCACGACTCGAGGATGTCCTCACGAAGAACGGAGAAGACCCAAAGACGTTCCACTTCCAGTCAGCAGAACAAGTAATCTTATCGAAATTAAAAACTGTTTCTGAAACGATCGATGAAAATTCTAGAAGAAGCGACGAGAAACTTGAAGAAGTTAGTAGAAGAAGCGACGAGAAACTTGAAGAAGTTAGTAGAAAAAGCGACGAGAAACTTGAAGAAGTTAGTAGAAGAAGCGACGAGAAACTTGAAGAAGTTAGTAGAAAAAGCGACGAGAAATTCGAAAATGTTGCTAAAAGATTCGATGAGACTTCTCAAATAATTAAAGAGGTCTGTAGGCAAAACAACGAAAAACTAGAAGAAGTTTGTAAACAGAACAATGAGAAATTTGAAGAAGTTTCTAGAACATTCGATAAGATGCAGAAAAGTGTAGAGACCGTAGAAGAAAAGATCAAACAGCTAGAGAGCAGGATAACCGATACAAAAGTACAACCATCAGTTAATGCAGCAACGTTAGATCCTTTAGTGAAAGATGAACTACCGAGAGACGAAACGTCGCATAATATGAGATTCAAATTACCACCATTTGATGGAAAGTCCTCTTGGTCCATATATCTTAGACAGTTTGAAGCTATTGCGACCGCCAATCATTGGACCGAACAAGAAAAGGCTGTTTCCTTGACTGCTGCTTTACGAGGTGATGCTGCAGATATATTAAGGTCAATTCCCAAGGGTCAAGAAAATTGTTACCAGACCTTGTTCACTCGTCTAGAAAAACGCTATGGAGATGCCCATCTACAACAAGTATACAAAGCACAACTGCGAAGTAGAAGTCAACGAGCAAGTGAGAATCTGCAAGAATTTGAAGCAGATGTGGCTCGTGTGGTGCGGTTGGCTTATCCAGAGGTGCCAGACAGCGTTTTAGAAGAAATTGCAGTAGATACCTTCGTCAATGGGCTGAAAGATAATGAACTACAGAAAGCTTTACGACTAGCAAGACCGAAAGTTTTAGATGAAGCACTTGCTATTGCATTGGAACACGAAACGGCTAGTCAAACTTCACGAGGCCATAGAGTAAGAACCATTGAAGAAAGTGACGAACACAACGATGAACGTCTGGAGGAAATGATACGGAGAGTATTAAGTAATCAGATGCCAAAGAGACGCGAGCCTAGATGTTGGAATTGTGGAGACGTAGGCCACATTCGTCGTAATTGTAAGAAGATCGTACAGCCGTCGGAAAACTAGAGCGGGTCGACACCAAGGGGCAACTGCCGACCTCGAGAACTAGAGCCCCCATAGTAACTGTCAACCTTACGTCCTCCGGTGGAATCCACAACTTATACATCGAAGGTCGTATCAGTAATAGATGTAGATCATTTTTGGTGGATACAGGTGCAACGAGAACTATCGCACGTCCAGATGTAGTACGAGACCATAATAAATTATCACCTGCAACAGTAAAGCTTAGAACAGCGACTGGTGAGCTAATTAATACATATGGCGAGGCTAATATGTCAGTATCCATTGGCCAGACCACAGTTGAACATCAAGTATTAATTGCCGAGATCTCCGACGAATTCATATTGGGGATGGACGTACTAAGGAAAGTGGGGGCAATATTGGATGTTCAAAATGGAGTTCTCAAGATCAATGGTGAAGAGTTGCCCTTTCACGACGACAAAGAAGATGTCATCCGCTTACTTACTACATGCGACGTAACCATACCCGGTAATAGTGAGAAAATTCTGATGACCATGCTTGATGGACACTGCCGAGAGGGAAGTTTAAGGATGGTCGAAGATGTGGATAATGTCGAGTTCCTAACGGCGAAAACTTTGGTAAAAGTTCGAGATGTGATCCCTGTAAGAGTTATGAATTTAAGGGAAACTGCTATCAAGTTAAGTAGAGGAGCTTTGATCGGGCAGTGTGTTCCCGTGGCTTCAATTTGCTCTGTGAATACCAATGAGAAATCATCGAAGGCGAAGTATCCAAAGGAGCTTGTTGAGATGATCATTGAAAGATGCCAAGATCTTGATCATGAACGAACGGAAAAAGTGACATCTATGCTGATAGAGTATCAAGATGTTTTTGCTATTGACACGAAGGATAAGGGAAAAACAAGCATAGTAACGCATAAAATAAATACCGGAGACGCTCAGCCAATCAGACAACGGCCTAGACGACTTCCATTTGCGAAAAGAGATGAAGCCGAAGAGATTATCAAGGATATGGACAAACAAGGGGTAATTGAACCATCGAACAGTCCATGGACATCACCAGTAGTTCTGGTAAAGAAGAAAGATGGTTCAACGCGTTTTTGTATCGACTACCGCCAGCTCAATGCGGTAACAAAAAAAGATAGTTATCCTTTGCCCAGAATAGACGATACATTGGATACTCTCTCCGGTTCTCGTTGGTTTTCCACACTCGATTTAAAAAGTGGATATTGGCAAGTAGACATGGAGCCAGCCGATCGGGAGAAAACCGCATTTTCGATAGGATCAGGGCTTTGGCAGTTTACGGCTATGCCGTTTGGTTTATGTAATGCCCCTGCCACATTTGAAAGATTAATGGAGGCAGTTTTAAGAGGTCTAACATGGAAAACATGCCTGGTTTACTTGGATGATGTAATTGTGGTTGGAAGGTCCTTTGATGAACATGCCAAGAATCTAATAGACGTCTTTCAACGATTGAGGGCAGCGAACTTGAAGTTAAGTCCGAAGAAATGTCACATGTTTCGACGAGAAGTTAAGTACTTAGGACATATTGTATCGAGTAATGGTGTAACAGCTGATCCTGAAAAGATTGATGCAATTAAAGATTGGCCAGTACCAAAAGATAAACATGAAATTAGAAGTTTCCTTGGCCTATGTACATATTACCGACGATTTGTCAAAGGATTTGCCAATATCTCCAAGCCCCTAACAAAGTTGACGGAGGAGGGCAAAGAATATACATGGAGTGAGGAGTGTCAAAAAGCTTTCGAACAACTACAAAGGGCTCTGATCAGTGCACCGATATTAAGCTACCCGGGACAGGCAGGAAAATTTGTTTTGGATACCGATGCTAGCAACAGTGCCATAGGAGCTGTTCTCTCACAAATCCAGGATGGACAGGAAAAAGTCATCGCTTATTTCAGCAAAGTCCTGTCGAAACCAGAAAGAAACTATTGCGTTACCAGAAGAGAACTGCTGGGTGTAGTGAAGGCTTGCGAACATTTCCATAAATACTTGTACGGCAGAAAGTTCCTTCTTCGAACAGATCACGCTGCTCTAAAATGGCTCATACAATTCCGTAATCCAGAGGGCCAGATGGCAAGATGGTTGGAACGACTTCAAGAATATGATTATGAGATAGAACACAGGGCCGGAAGAGTTCATTCAAATGCTGATGCCCTTTCGAGACGACCATGCAGTGCAAATTGTAATCACTGTGCCAAATTAGAGGAACGATTTTGCCCCGTGAGACGAACCACCGTCGTTAATGAGCAATGGCAGCCACAACAGTTACAAGAAGCCCAAGAAGACGATCCATGTATAAAAAGAGTATTGGATTGGATGCGTCGAGGTGAGAGACCTAGTTCGCAAAACATTAGTGCATGTAGTCCGGAAGTCAAGGCCTACTGGAGCCAATGGAATTGCCTGATACTAAAAGATGATCTTCTGTACAGAACCTTTGAGAACGATGATGGTATAGAATCTAAGCTTCAGTTGATTGTACCTAAAAGTAAAGTGTCAGAAGTATTGCGTCAGTTGCATGACGGTACATCAGGTGGACACTTTGGTATTACGAAGACTCTGCAAAAGGTTCGAGAACGGTTCTATTGGGTGAACTGTAAAGATGATGTAAGAAGATGGTGCCGGAAATGTGAACTGTGTGCATCCGGTAATGGTCCAGTTGGTAAAAAGAGAGCACCCATGAGACAGTATAATGTTGGAAGTCCTATGGAAAGAGTAGCAATCGACATTGCAGGTCCATTTCCAGAAACCGATGCTGGAAATAAATACATTCTGGTAGCCATGGACTATTTTACGAAATGGACCGAGGCCTATGCATTACCGAATCAAGAAGCTGCTACCGTTGCAGAGGTACTTGTTGAAGAATTCTTCAGCCGATTTGGTGTTCCCTTGGAGATCCACTCCGACCAAGGGCGAAACTTTGAGTCAGCTCTTTTCCAAAACGTTTGTAAATTGATTGGTGCCAATAAGACCAGAACAACACCCCTGCATCCTCAATCAGATGGAATGGTCGAGAGGATGAACCGAACGATGGGTAAACACTTGTCCAAAGTTGTATCTGAACATCAGCGAGATTGGGACCAACACATTCATTTATTCCTGATGGCCTACCGCTCGGCCGTGAATGAAACTACAGGTCAAACACCAACCTGCCTGATGTTGGGTCGTGAAGTTCGTTTGCCCTGCGACCTAGAGTTTGGCTGCAGACCTTCCGAGGAATATGTTGCAGGCGAAGAATACGTAGACCGCCTGAAGTTACGAATGAACAACATTCATGAACTTGCCCGACAACACATCCAGATAGCCAGTGACAGAATGAAAGATCAATATGATTCTCGCTGCAAGAATGAAAGCTTCGAAGTAGGTGATCTTGTCTGGCTTTATAATCCACAACGTCGTCGAGGCCTGTGTCCTAAACTGCAAAGACAATGGGAAGGTCCGTATGAAGTTAAGAAGAAAATAAATGACGTAATATACAGAATTAAGAAGTTGCCAAACGGTAAACCAAAAGTTATTCACATAAATCGTCTTGCACCATATGCTGGCTCCAATGAAACAGAAGAAGCCTGAGTCCTCCAACAGGAAATGAAAGATGCCGCACAGCCAAGTTTTAAGGAATTTATGTCAAATTACGCAGAAAGAAAGAGTGCTAGATTCGGCGTGACCACAGAAGTTCAGCAAGATCTGTTTGGTGTTCCAGAAAACGTCTCTCTAGCCCACTGTGTTGCCCAAGACCTCGAGATGACTAAAGGAATCTCGTCCGTATTCAATAGAAAGTTCGGCCGCCTGGACGAGTTACGAAATCAGTAGCCTAAAATTGGAAGAGTACTGCGATTGGAAGATGGTCCTCGATCTTTGCTGTATATGGTGACCAGGAAGTCTTATACGGACACGCCAAGCTATGAGAACATATGGCGTGCTCTATGTAATTTGAAGAAAATCGTGTGTAATTATGACATCAAAGATTTGGCTTTACCAAAAATAGGCCATGCAGTAGAAAATCTGGATTGGAAGATTGTGAGAAGCATGCTTGAAGTGGTCTTCAGAGAAACTGGCGTACGAATTACTGTGTGTTGCATGAACCCGAAGATGTCGGATCCTTCAAAGACAGTAGACTGTTATTTCTTCTTGAAGGGTGTATGCAAAGCTGGAGAGTCGTGTAGATTCCGCCATCCTGGGCCTTCATCTAGAGTTGCTGATCGGGACGCTCAGATCTTAAGAGGGGAGCAATGTAGCAAAACAATGAGTCACCAGCCGCAAGGCGTAAGCCGAGAAAAGTCTAGAGCGAAGCACTATACGTGGAACCGATGCGCGGTTGTTGGAAGGTCACACGATAGTCGGAGAGCTGGCTTAGCCCGGAATGATCGAGAATAACGACTAGGATATATAAGGCATAATTTTTGTGAATAGAGTTAGTCTTAAGCTAAAGTTTGTAAAGTAAACTTGTATAAATAAAAATAAAGTCGTATATAAATTACGAACCGCTGGTTTTATTGTAATTAGAAGTAATTACACTAATCACGCTACAATATATATTGCTGTGATCTTTATTATTGATATGAGATAATATTCTTATATGTCATTTAATTTAATCAATGCATTAATCATAATCTAATTAATTTACCAGATCACATATCAATATGTTTTCAATCTCAGGGCGAATTATAAAATTAATTACTTACTCTCGTGGCTTCTAAGTATTTCTCAATAGTTCCTAATCGGGATAGGAAAGAAAAGAGTAAAATAATACACACATATGGGTTACAATTATAATCAAAATATTGTTTATTTTATTTCAATGGCATTCACTGCTTAATATTTGCTAGATCTTATTTTTCTTAAACATAACATTTACAAATGGGAATCTTATTTCCTTTTGGTTTCCAATTGAAAGTTTTTATTAACATTTAACTATTAGGATTTATTAGCAACAATTCTATTTAAGTTTGATGAAGCTTTTCTGATATTATTTATTATGTTCTTCAATTTATAATGTGGTATTTAATACGAAAAACCCATACATTCATGTCCAAACAAATGAGACTGACCTTTTTCTGGTGAACTGAGAATGTCTTCACACAAGACCCGTTTCCTGCTATCCTTGGCTGGCTCAAAACCTCGTCCTGGCTTTCAGTAATGTTCTCCTTTGAAAACTAGCTCGTATAGCTCTCGTACCTGCTTCTGTCGTGATGCTGTATTCTACCTTTTTCGAAACTGCAATCAGCTACCGGGACACTCTTGGCTCAAGGAGGTTCTTTTACTCTCAACCTGGCCTACCTCTCGTTCCACGATAGATACTTCACACTCACGGAACTACACCGGCTTTCTCACTCTCCGTACACTACCGTCCACTACTGGACTTCACTTCTCGACAGCTCAAAACATTCTGATCTCTATTTGTCATTCATTCCCCTACTTTCTAAATATCCCTTCCAGATTCACAAATCAACCTTCCACCACCAACTCTCATTCGCAGTCTTCCTCAAAACCAATTTTTAATCTTTCTAAATATGCTTAATGGATTTCAAAGAAAATAGTTAATTCCCATTCTAAAATTATTTTCTACTATTTACAAAATTTAATGACCTATTCTCTATTTCCACTAAGTCTTATTTAGCATCGGCTAATGATCGAACCTTCCGCGAACAACGATAATGACCTATTATCGATTTCACTTGAGTTTTATTTAGCATAGGCTAATGATCGAACCTTCCGCGAACAACGATAATGGTACGCGCCATTCACTTTGTTTTTTCTAAGCGCATTGTCCCGAGTTCCGTAAGCTTTTTCTAATCACTTCTTAAAATTAAATATAACAATTTGTTGTATACAGGTTGTTCTAAATTTATATGCCCGTGGTTGAGAAAATTGAAAATATTTTATATTAAATTGAATTTTGTTTATAATTATCAAAATTTAATTTTCATATCAAATAGAAATATAACAATATATATATATATATATATATATATATATATATATATATATATATATATATATATATATATATATATATATATATATATATATATATATATATATATATATATAAACAAAAGATGTAGATCTTTGAAACACACTCAGTGATCAAAATACTGGTTTGGACGACCACTCGTACGAAAACAAACAAATGAAATAGAGAATGCGGAAAAATCCCCTTACGAACAATTCACACATCCACTACTTCGGGCTGGGAAAAATTTTTTGAATAGAACCGAAGATCCAAACACCAGCTCTTAGAAATGTGTTTCGCCCTCTTCAATGAGTGGTCGTCCAAACCAGTACCTGTGGATCTTTTGATCACTGAGTGTGTTTCAAAGATCTACATCTTTTGTTTTTTCATAAACATTATCTTACTTACTCTAAAGTAATTAGGGAATTAAAACTTGAGAATGGCATTGTCAGGTTGGGCGTAGATTTACGTTCCTGCTATGTCTAGGTCTCGAATGTTGTTTTTTGATTGGAATGTGTCTGAAGATATTCAACCTCTCATCTTCACCGATGAGCCCATAGAGGTTGAAGAGGGCGAAACATATTTCTAAGAGCTGGTGTTTGGATCTTCGGTTCTATTCAAAAAATTTTTCCCAGCCCGAAGTAGTGGATGTGTGAATTGTTCGTAAGGGGATTTTTCCGCATTCTCTATTTCATTTGTTTATATATATATATATATATATATATATATATATATATATATATATATATATATATATATATATATATAAAATAACCGAGATAGAAACGTTTAAATCTTAAATTTTGCTGTGGGAACCATGCAACCGGGGTCATTTAACCTTTTATTTTTAAAAAAGTAAGCGGTTTAAAAGATTAGGTTCAACGTGCCTAAATTGCACTACGAATTAACTTTCAAACAGTTTTTAGATAAACCTGATAAGTAAACACGAACGGAGTTATTAAAAAAATAACCATAATATTTTTGGGAAAAAAATTTTAAAAGATAAATTTTGGAAAAAATTTTGGAGCATAAATTGTAACGCTATCAACCTGTTCGGGGGCTCATTTAATAGATATTTTTAAGTACTTTGACAAATGTTTAATAAGTTTATGTTATAAAATGTATCAGTTTCCCGTTATTTCAGCTTGAATACTTAGGAGTTTTTTACTAGCCGAAAAAAATATACATTCAATTATCTATAACTCACTTTTAGTCAGGGTTGGAAAAAACCCGGGTTTTTTTTAAAGCCCAACCCGACGGGTTTTTTAGGGTTTTTTCGGGTTTTTTTGGGGATTTTCAGTTTTTTATTTAGATTTGATATATAGTTTCTGGTCTATCAAAAGTTTTACAAAAATTATGAATTTTATTGCAAAAATAATAAAATAACAAAATATGCTTACAAAATAAAGCAACTTGACATAAATAAATACATTTGGCATCACTGGCCATCAGTGCATCAGCACCTGCACTACGTCATTTGCCTCCACGCCAAGAGCCGGATAATGGGGAATCACCGATATTTTTTCGGGGATTTATTTAGAGCACAAACCTCTTAATTTTGTCAATTTTAACTGTGCGATGCATTGATGAGTGCGTTTTGCCGTGGCGTTCTGGAGTTGTGAAATTACATCATTCTGAAATTATGGCAAATAACAGTAGATGTGGAAGAAAATTAGATTTCAGTTGGTCAGACGTTAACAAAATTGAAACGGAATGTGACAAAAATACAGATTCTGATTTTCCTGATAACTAATATGCTTTGCTGATGCTTTGTTTAATAAGAAACTTGTTTATATTTTTATTTGTCTATATATCATGTTTAAAATAAGTGTTTTATTAGTTTAGTTTCAGTTTCTCTCGTTTTGTATTCACCTACTACTTACTTCATGGTATTTATGCTAGTTTTTGTTTTTATTCAGAAATAAATATATGTATATGACGTTCATTCAACTGAAAATTTGCTATTTTTGAAAAAACCCCAAAAAACCCAATAATAGTGGGTTTTATCAATTGACAAAACCCGAAAAAACCCACTGGGTTTTATAAGATGGGGAAATTCTATGCCAACCCTGCTTTTAGTTGATATTAAAAGGTTTTTGTAGTAAGAGGTTTATTTAGTTTTTTATTAGCTTCAATTATGATAATAATAACTTTTTGTAAAAACTTACACTTTTTGAGATATTGATGAAAAATTGGTTAGAAACATGCATTTTTCTCAAGAAAAATTAAAATCTTTGATCTTTAGTAACTCAAAAAGTTTTGATTTATTTTAATAACTTTACATAACAAATTTTGCTGGAAATTTGTCCCTCTATCGAATTATGGGGTTATTTTTAATAAAATAATTTTCACCCCCGGGAAGGGGTGGCATCCACTCCCAGGGTAAAAGCGCAAGTTGGCACCATGTCACCTTTGTTCCTTGATATATCCTCTAAACACTCACCAATTTTCATGCAAATCGATGAAGGTTCAACGAAATCGGAGGTAATAGCTCATATCCACCTTCAGTGACTCCACTAATAATATTTGTAAAAAAAACATGTAAAAATAAATAATGAATATTACCTACTTGTTTTAAATTCATGTGCGCTCAGCGTTTGGCATTGAAAACACCTTAAAACTAGTTCAGCCGAAATCCACGAGAGGTTGTCCTTGTGACTTAACATCGCGAATTAAAATTTAATTTTTGAAAATATGTGGATTGGACGTCTTCTGCTTATCTACGTTCATAATATTATGTCTTTCACATTAATCTTTCATAAAATTTTTCTTTTGCTTTGAGAATTTACTAATTGGTATATATCATGCTGTTTAGGACTTAAACAAGAAAAAAAGGACGCACACTTGGAGGCGTGTTTGAAATTATCAGGACACTATAAGAAAAGTGGACAAAACAGAGATGCCATTAGGGAGTTCAAAGTTATAGCTGAACTTTACAAAAAACGGAAGAACAAAATTAAACATGCCAAAATGCACCGGGCAATAGCAAAGGAATATTTAACTCTGAACGGATATGAACAGGCTGTGGAGCATCAGCAAATATATCTCGGTAAGTATTAAAAGAAAATGTTATAGCAAACAACTATTTTTAGTCTGTAATATTAAGTTTTCTACGACCGTTGGAATGCTGGGGGCCGTTGAGTAATAGCGTAATAGGGTGGGTTGAAAAAAAATAATGTTATATTTTTTAATTGCTATACCGCGGAAAACTTGCCTTTGGAGTATATAAGTGAAATGCAGAGTGAAATAAAGTTATATATTGAACACCCAGTTAGCACATCATACTTAAAATTTAGTTTTTTTCAGAAATCAAGACACTTTTCAATTATTTTTACAATCTTTAGCCAATAATATTTTAACGTGCTATAGTGAAAACTGTTTAGTTAATAGTTTAAAAAACAGGAAATAAATTTGAAACAGACAATATCTTTTAATTTGCGGTAGCGCAATATACTCAAAAATTGGTAGAATTCACATTTAGCACCTTAAAAGAAGGTGTGGTCTAGTACAGCGCTTCTCAAACTTTTTGAGTCATGTACCTACCACCAACAGTTCTTTTTATTATTTTTGGTACCACATATACAGGGTGTAACAAAAATACAGGTCATAAATTAAATCACATATTTTGGCACCAAAAATAGTTCGATTGAACCTAACTTACCCTAGTACAAATTTGCACACAAAAAAAGTTACAGCCCTTTGAAGTTACAAAAAGAAAATCGATTTTTTCCGAAATATCGAACTATTGGAGATTTTTTAATGAAAATGGACATGTGGCATGACTATGGCAGAAACATCTTAAAAAGAAATTATAGTGAAATTTGTGCACCCCATAAAAATTTTATGGGGGTTTTGTTCCCTTAAACCCCCCCCCCCAAACTTTTATGTACGTTCCAATTAAATTATTATTGTGGTACCGTTAGTTCAACACAATGTTTTTGAAACTTTTTTGCCTCTTAGTATTTTTTAGATATACCAGTTTTAATCGAGATGCAGCTTCTTTTTTTAATATGTTAACATAACAATTTTATGGAGATTTTGTGCCTGTATACCCCCCAAATGTTTGTGTACGTTCCAATTAAACTATTATTGCGGTACCATAAGTTGAACACAGTGTTTTTAAAACTTTTTTGCCTCTTAGTATTTTTCAGATAAGGCACCTTTTATCGAGATGTGGCTTCTTTTTTAATATGGTTCAAAATATACTTATAAAATCTGTAATTTATAAATAAATTTTCATATTATTATAGTAGACCAGTAAGGATCTGTTTTTAGGTGGATGTGAGAGGTGGCATCCAGATTTTTGCGGATGAAGTTAGGTGATAACTTCGTTAATAATAATTGATTTATGCTCCTTCTCAAATATGCCCGGAACATTAATAAAAAAAAATAAAATATTAAAAAATTTCAAAATATTTCGTTTTTATTTCTACTTTTTTTTTGCTTATAACTTTAAAACGATTTATTTTGGAACAAAGTCGTATAGGAATAAAACAAAGATAATTAAATTTTATATCAGATGCGATTGGTTAAAAATGTCTTAATTTATCACCCTTGCTGCAAAATAGCAATAAATATAAAATAAGGGGGCAAAACAAGCCTGTCCTTATTCAATGGTTTTCCATTGCTTAGGTTGCACTTGGAACCTTCCTAATTCGCTTAGAAAATTTTTGTAATGTGCTAAAACCGTACACCAAAGTTCATTAAAATTGATTTAGTAGATTTTGAATAATAATTTTGCAATCTAAACTTTTTTTAAAAAATTAAATTTTTTTAAAATCTTGCACAACAAAAACTAGAACATACAAAGATTTGTCAATTTTTTTTACATATAAAGAAGCACTCCATCTATCTAATGCACTTTACAGAATTGAAATCGGATTATTTAAGCAGCCTCAGCAATGTTTTAAAGTTATAAACAATTTTTTGGCTTATAAACAAATTAGTCCTGTGGCCAGGAGAGGGTGCTGCGGCTCCTTGATTTAGATGGACTTACCCAAGATTTTTATGTATTTTTTGACCCGTAGAACACGAATTTTTTGGGTAACAGTTGATCCGGATGTCGATAAGATTGTTATAAACAAAGAACTTGAGGAATTACATAACATAGATTTTTCGCAAAATAAAACATTTTTTTGTATTTCTTGGGTAATTCTAAGCAAAAAATGTTCTTACAAGTTTTTCGTAGAATGCATAGTTTTCGAGATAACGGAGTGGAACTTTCAAAAGTTCGAAAAATTGCAATTTTTGAACGCGAATAACTTTTGATTAAAAAATAAAATAGCAATTCTGCTGACAGCACTTGAAAGTTTAAGTCAAATTATACCGGTTTTAATTATTTGCATTGCTAAAAATTAATTTTTTTATTATTAAACAAAGCTATTTGTTTATAAGCCAAAAAATTGTTTACAAGTTTAAAACATTGTTGAGGCCCCTTAAATAATCCGATTTTAATTCTGTAAAGTGTATTAGATAGGTAGAGTACCTCTTTAAATGTAAAAAAATTAGACAACTTCTAAATGGTCTACTTTTTGTTCAGAAAGATTTTAAAAAAGTTGAACTTTTCTGAAAACATTTAGATTGCAAATTTATTATGCAAAATCTATTAGGTCGATTTTAATGAAATTTGGTACACGGTTTAAGTATGTTACAAAGAATTTCTTAAGCGAATTACTAAGGTTCTAAGTGGCACCAAAGTGGTTAAAAACATTGAATAACAACAGGCGTATTTTGCCCCCTTATTTTGTATTTATTGCTATATTGCAGAAAAGGTAATATGTTAAGACATTTTTGACCAGTCGTATTCGTATATCATACAAAATTCAATTATCTTTATTTTATTTCTCTACGACTTTGTTCCAAAACGGATCGTTTTAAAGTTATAAGCAAAGAAAGCAGAAAAAAATCGACGTTTTTCGAAATTTTTAAATATTTTAATTTTTTTATTAATGTTCCGGGCATATTTGAGAAGGAGCATAAGTCAATTATTATTACTGAAGGTGTCACCTAACTTTATCTGCAAAAATCCGAATGCCACCTCTCACATCCAAAAATAGACGTTTTTTCACAGATCCTTACTGGGCTATTATACGCTGTGAGCTCGTACGTAGAAGGGATATTTACAAATTCGCGAACGCCAGTAGTGACAAGTCTGTAAACGATTACTGGAAATTTGACATAAATGTCAAAGTGATTAATTTAAAATTAAAATTAAAAACATTAATTATAAAAAGTATTAGTTTGTCAAAGCTGTGTTATATATTTTTACCTTAAATATACAATACGTTTTCAATACTGAATTTAAGTTTTTTTAATGTTCCGTAATATCTAATTATAAATTAATATATTAATCTTACCGCCATCTACACGATAATTGTGAAAGTATCCGAAGTAAGAAATTCATATTTTATCAATAGAACGTCAAAATGATTAGCAAAATCTTAAAAAAATCTATTATAATTTAATTACTTTTTTGCGTTGTAAATATTAAGCGATAACAATTAAATAATAAATTTAAAAATTACCAGTGAAAGTTGATTAGTAATCCGCCAGGAGCGACACCAGCGAAGCTCACAGCGTATAATCGAACTTAACAAATATGTGGTGGATTTGACAAATATTCAAAATATCTCGATAAAAACTAGTTAGAAAAATTACTAAGTGGCAAAAAAGTTTTAAAAACATTGTCTTTAACAGCTAATGGTGCCACAATGATAATTTAATTGGGGGGTTTAAAGGAACAAAACCCCCATAAAATTTTTATGAGGTGCAGAATTTTTTTTTTAATTTTCCTGTCATAATAATGCCACATGTCCGTTTTCAATAAGAAATCTCAAATAGTTTTCGATATATTGAAAAAAATCGATTTTTATTTTGTAACTTCAAAGGGTTGTACTTTTTTTGTGTGAATATTTGTACTAGGGTAAGTTAGGTTCAATCGAACTATTTTTGGTTCCAGAATATGTGATTTAATTTATGACCTGTATTTTTGTTACACCCTGTATTTTTAGAATGTATTATCAAGACTTACTAAGTATGTACTACTATTTTATTTTTTTGTGTGTTTTGTGTACCACCTGAAGTAATGAATTGTACCACCAGTGGTACATGTACCACAGATTGAGAATCGCTGGTCTAGTATGTTGTGTTGGATGTTAATAGCACAATCCATTTTTGTTTTTCTACTTTACACTCCATTTAATTGGAATAGAATTATTATAGTGTGTTTAAAGTTATAAAGGATATAAATAAAACAATTTATAATAATTTTAATAACATGATTAATTGAAACAAAAAAGAAACCAAATTGTAGCCAAACAATGTCAACAAATTAAATGAAATTTTGACGTTAGAAAGAGTCTTTTACTCACTATTTCTGAGTGGGTACGTTGAAGCTGCTCTTGCTTTCAAACTTTGGCATCGAAGCTTTGGAAATTACGGCAGATCTTATGAAACCATCTCGTTGCTTTGAGTAAAGATCAACAGTATCTTCTAGACATAAGTTGTGCAATAAAGTCAGGCAACTGCCCTGTGGACTTATCTGTTCGAGAACCGGGTCCACTTTCCCACTCTCGAAGGTTGACTACAGCTAAGAGAGTTTTGAGACTGTATGTAAGTGTGGAAACGCCTTCATTTGCACATACATTGTTAGTATCCTTCATTCTTATATCATACGTTTCTACATAACAAATGGACCTGAACACGACCTGAACACGTTTTTGAGGCTATCAAATCAACCAGATTTCTACCAGAGAATTTGATTAAAGTAGTTAATCCTGTAATCGAAAGAAATACATTTTTTCCCACCCAGAAAATTTGCTACTGAGCATGATAGTTGATGAAAGGAAGAACATAAGAGAATTAGGATTCCGAATAATAATTAAAGCAAGGATGTTAGCTACAAAAACAGAAACAATTAGGGTTTTTCGAGCTCCAAAAATCAATTGTCATGCGACTGACTATACTGAATTAATTGATTGGAACACCGCTGAAATTCCACCATCACCACTGTTACGGAGAGTCTCTGATGATGAAGTTTGGGCTAAAATCACTGCTGGTGAAACACCCGAGGATTGGAACTTTGAAAAAATTCCATGTCATACTCAAACCGTGGAACGCTGCGTCAAGTTAGTGACTGAAGCATCCAAAAAGTCGTGGATGCTAAGGAACGAGATGGTTTCATAAGATCTGCTGTAGCATCCAGAGCTTTAAAGCCAAAGTTTGACAGCAAGCGTAGCTTCAACATACCGACTCAGAAATAGTGCGTAAAATACTCTTTCTAAAGTCAAAATTTAATTTAATTTATTTACATTGTTTGACTACAATTTGGTTTTTTTTTGTTTCAATGAAACATGTTATTAAAATTATAAGTTGTTCTATTTATATCTTTATAAATTTAAACACACTATAATAATTATATTCCAATTACCTAAATGGAGTGTAAAGTAAAAGAACAAAAAATGGACTGTGCTATTAACAACCAACGCAACATACTAGACCACACCTTTTTTAAGGTGCTAATATGTGAATTTTACCAATTTTTGAGTATTTGCGCTACCGCAAATTAAAAGATATTGTCTGTTTTAAATTTATTTACTATTTTTTAAACAGTTTTCACTATACGCTGTGAGCTTCGCTGGTGTCGCTCCTAGCGGACTACTATTCAACTTTCACCGGTAATTTTTAAATTTATTATTTAATTGTTATCGCTTAATATTTACAACGCAAAAAAGTAATTAAATTGTAATGGATTTTTTTAAGATTTTGCTAATCATTTTGACGTTCTATTGACAAAATATGAATTTCTTACTTCGGATACTTTCACAATTATCGTGTAGATGGCGCTAAGATTAATGGATTAATAGATTAATAGAACATTAAAAAAACTTAATTTCAGTATTTAAAACGTAAGCATATTTAAGGTAAAAATATATACCACAGCTTTGACCAACTAATATTTTTTATAATTAATGTTTTTAATTTTAATTTTAAATTAATCTCTTTGGCATTTATGTCAAATTTCCGGTAAAGGTTTACAGACTTGTCACTACTGGCGTTCGCGAATTTGTAAATATCCCCTCTACTTACGAGCTCACAGCGTATAGCACGTTCAAATATTATTGGCTAAAGATTGTAAAAAATATTTGAAAAAAGAATGTGTGTGTAATTTGTACGCACGTAAGAAGTTATACTTATAACAGAATAAAACACACACAAACACATTGAAAAATGTGTATGAAAAGCCCTATTCCGTAGACATCAAACTAATGTGATTAAATTCGGAACTGTCACGTTGTTCATTTGCTCTATCTTCCAGTAAGATGCATAGGTCCCCGTAGCCGATATCTAAAGGTGCTGGAATTTGAACACAATGTACGTGGGTTCAATCCCCAATACAAACTTTTATTTTTTTAATTTTTTTTATACATTTTATGATTGTAAGTATATTATTATATAATTTTTTTAAAGAAAATACGTATTTAATTAAAATTTTTCCAACAATTATTGTTCAGAAATCATTTGTGGCATTTTTCAATGTGTTTGTGTGTGTTTTATTCTGTTATAAGTATAACTTCTTACGTGCGTACAAATTACACACACATTCTTTTTTCAAATATTTTTTACAATCTTTAGCCAATAATATTTGAACGTGCTATACGCTGTGAGCTCGTAAGTAGAGGGGATATTTACAAATTCGCGAACGCCAGTAGTGACAAGTCTGTAAACCTTTACCGGAAATTTGACATAAATGCCAAAGAGATTAATTTAAAATTAAAATTAAAAACATTAATTATAAAAAATATTAGTTGGTCAAAGCTGTGGTATATATTTTTACCTTAAATATGCTTACGTTTTAAATACTGAAATTAAGTTTTTTTAATGTTCTATTAATCTATTAATCCATTAATCTTAGCGCCATCTACACGATAATTGTGAAAGTATCCGAAGTAAGAAATTCATATTTTGTCAATAGAACGTCAAAATGATTAGCAAAATCTTAAAAAAATCCATTACAATTTAATTACTTTTTTGCGTTGTAAATATTAAGCGATAACAATTAAATAATAAATTTAAAAATTACCGGTGAAAGTTGAATAGTAGTCCGCTAGGAGCGACACCAGCGAAGCTCACAGCGTATAGTGAAAACTGTTTAAAAAATAGTAAATAAATTTAAAACAGACAATATCTTTTAATTTGCGGTAGCGCAAATACTCAAAAATTGGTAAAATTCACATATTAGCACCTTAAAAAAGGTGTGGTCTAGTATGTTGCGTTGGTTGTTAATAGCACAGTCCATTTTTTGTTCTTTTACTTTACACTCCATTTAGGTAATTGGAATATAATTATTATAGTGTGTTTAAATTTATAAAGATATAAATAGAACAACTTATAATTTTAATAACATGTTTCATTGAAACAAAAAAAAACCAAATTGTAGCCAAACAATGTAAATAAATTAAATTAAATTTTGACTTTAGAAAGAGTATTTTACGCACTATTTCTGAGTCGGTATGTTGAAGCTACGCTTGCTATCAAACTTTGGCTTTAAAGCTCTGGATGCTACAGCAGATCTTATGAAACCATCTGAAAAATTTTAATTAAATACGTATTTTCTTTAAAAAAATTATATAATAATATACTTACAATCATAAAATGTATAAAAAAAAATTAAAAAAATAAAAGTTTGTATTGGGGATTGAACCCACGTACATTGTGTTCAAATTCCAGCACCTTTAGATATCGGCTACGGGGACCTATGCATCTTACTGGAAGATAGAGCAAATGAACAACGTGACAGTTCCGAATTTAATCACATTAGTTTGATGTCTACGGAATAGGGCTTTTCATACACAGTCATTTGTTCCGAGTTTCTGTCATATGTCGTATAATCCGTGTATATTAATATTATACACAGATTATACAACATTTGACAGAAGCTCGAAACAAATGACAATCGATGAAAAGCCCTACTCAAATATTACAACACAACAAAACAGAGCAAGAAAACAATATTAGATGAATATTTTTAGAAATTTTGTTGGTTATGTAGGTTTATTTTACATACATACTAGGTAGGTTTATTTTACATACATACTAGGTAGGTTTATTTTACATTTTCCAAATAGGTTATGTAATTTTTTATTGCGATACTGAAACATTTACAATTATTATTACGTACCTGTTGCTTTTAAAAACTATTTAAAAAGTCACTACAATTATTATAAACTTTTTTGTTTCTGTCCTCACAACAATAAAACTAATATATTATACAACATTTGTTTACCTCCATATTGAACAATTATTATTGACAGATTCTCGACACCTCACGGTAAAAGAGAACCGGATTATATATATATATATATATATATATATATGTTCGGAAAGATTTCCGCGGTCAGGTAAATGAAAATTACTAAGTTCTCGGGAAGAACCGCGTTGAGAATTTATAACTCGACGTTTCGGCACCCTTTTTGGAGCCATTGATGACACTTTTGTCATTTGGCCCCATGGTAAAGATACGTTAGATCTCTTCCTCTCCCACCTGAATGGAATACACCCCAGTATTCAATTCACGATGGAAGTTGAGTCTGAGGAGTCTTTACCATTCCTTGATGTACTTATTCAAAAACAGCCACCTCACAGTTTTTCCTATTCCGTGTACCGAAAACCCACCCATACAAATCGGTATCTCAATGCCCAGTCACATCATCACCCCGCCCAACTCAGTTCAGTTGTCAACACTCTTGTTTCTCGCTCTATAAGGCTTAGTGACGACAATCACAGACCATCTGAAATAAATTCAATAAGGCAAACACTCTTACAAAACGGCTACCATAAAACCCAAATCAATAGGAGCATTCAGAAACATCTAAATCCCATTCCATCTAATAAAGAAAACTTGCCGCCCGATCAACCCAAAATCTTTCTACCTTTTATCAAAGGTGTCACTGACAAGATTAGTAGAATTCTTACCCCTCTAAATATCAAAACCGTCTTCACTACTCACTCCAAGTTGTGCAATCTTGTCAGATCCGTAAAAGACCAAATCCCCAATGAAGACCATGGTGTCTACGAGATACCTTGTTCCAGTTGCCCACGGACATACATAGGACAGACAAACCGACGAATCCAAAACCGTATCTACGAACATTCCATATCTGTAAAACATTCCGACACTACTTCAGCCCTTGCCCAACATCATATTCAGACAGGTCACCAAATAGATTTCGAGAAAGCAAAAACCATCGCCCCTGTCCGCTCCTTAAAATCGAGAATCATCCGTGAAGCCATCGAAATTGAAAAACGCCCTCACAGCCTAAACACACGCGATGACGCCAAAAGACTGCCGGCAACATGGCGACCGCTGCTTCGGCGAATCCCCACGTCAGTCGATCCCACTCAGGCCTCTCCCGCGCATACAGTTCCCGCGCGCACTGAGAGTATAAAAGGAGCTACACAGGCGAAGACAGGTCGTCACTCGACACTGAGGAGTAGGCAGATTGAGACCTCAGTGCCGCTTGACCGTTCTCCTAGAGAACAAGACACTACTGGTACGTCACGAGTGAGGGGAGTAGGCAGATTGAGACCCCGAACTCGAACGGAACCATACCCCTCTTGATAATGGCTCCAAAAAGGGTGCCGAAACGTCGAGTTATAAATTCTCAACGCGGTTCTTCCCGAGAACTTAGTAATTTTCATATATATATATATATATATATATATATATATATATAAATCCTACTATCAATTTGGCATCGATACATTATGCATTTACCATCAATTTGGCATCGTCTTGCAAAGTGGCATCTGTATATCGATGCCACTTTACACTACCTTAATAACTTTTTTCCTGTACTTGTTAGCAGAAGTCTAATCAACTCTGTAGTTAGAGATTTGATTCCTTGATGTTACTTTAATATATCAGCTTTCTTTGTTTATTCCTTACTGACTTATATAAGTTTATTCCATAAAATGTTTGAGTTCAAAATGATGGCACAGTGAAAATATTATATACATTTAGTTCAGTGTTTTACCGTTTTGTCGCTGCCGCTATATACATGAAAACGTATATCCCACTTTCATTATCAATCATTTTGGCATCAGAAATTTGGCATCACTGTTGAATACAATATTATCCACAACGAAAAATAGGCAATTTGAGAATGTATATATTATTTTCATCAACAAATCATTCTGGCATCAAGTTGTTTTCACCCAATTTTGAAAAAATGTGAAAGCTTATAATCCAAGGATGGTACTAAAGGTGAGAAATTTGACCTAAACTATCTGTCCGTCGGTCTGTCCGACCGCGAATATAACTCTTACGTCATTATACCAGGTAGAATGACAAATGAGGTGTCAAATGAAAGCGTATAATCCAAGGATGGTACTAAAGGTGAGATATTTGACTTAAACTTTCTGTCCTTCGGTCTGTCCGACCGCAAATATAACTCCTCCGTCATTATACCAGGTAGAATGACAAATGAGGTGTCAAATGAAAGCTTATAATCCAAGGATGGTACTAAAGGTGAGAAATTTGACTTAGGCTGTCTGTCCGTCGGTCCGACCGACCGCGAATATAGCTCCTCCGTCATTATACCAGGTAGAATGACAAATGAGGTGTCAAATAGAAGCTTATAATCCAAGGATGGTACTAAAGGTGAGACATTTGACTTAGGCTGTCGGTCCGTCCGACCGCGAATATAACTCCTCCGTCATTATACCAGGTAGAATGACAAATGAGGTGTCAAATGAAAGCTTATAACCAAAGATGGTACTAAAGGTGAGAAATTTGACTTAGGCTGTCTGTCCGTCGCGTCGGTCAGTCCGACCCCGAATATAGCTCCTCCGTCATTATACCAGGTAGAATGACAAATGAGATGTCAAATGAAAGCTTATAATCGAAGTATGGTACTAAAGGTGAGACGTCGGTCCGTCCGACCGCGAATATAACTCCTCCGTCATTATACCAGGTAGAATGAAAAATGAGGTGTCAAAAGAAAGCTTATAATCCAAGGATGGTACTAAAAGTGAGAAATTTGACTTAGGTTGTCTGTCCGTCTGTCCGTCCGACCGCGAATATAGCTCCTCCGTCATTATACCAGGTAGAATGACAAATGAGATGTCAAATGAAAGCTTATAATCCAAGGATGGTATTAAAGGTGAGAAATTTAACTTGGGCTGTCTGTCCGTCGGTCCGTCCGACCGCGAATATAACTCCTCTACTATACCAGGTAGAATGACAAAAGAGGTGTCAAATGAAAGCTTATAATCCAAGGATGGTACTAAAGGTGAGAAATTTGACTTACGCTGTCTGACCGTCGGTCCGTCCGACCGCGAATATAGCTCCTCCGTCAATATACCAGGTAGAATGACAAATGAGGTGTCAAATGAAAGCTTATAATCCAAAGATGGTACTAAAGGTGAGAAATTTGACTTAGGCTGTCTGTCCGTCGCGTCGGTCAGTCCGACCCCGAATATAGCTCCTCCGTCATTATACCAGGTAGAATGACAAATGAGATGTCAAATGAAAGCTTATAATCGAAGTATGGTACTAAAGGTGAGACGTCGGTCCGTCCGACCGCGAATATAACTCCTCCGTCATTATACCAGGTAGAATGAAAAATGAGGTGTCAAAAGAAAGCTTATAATCCAAGGATGGTACTAAAAGTGAGAAATTTGACTTAGGCTGTCTGTCCGTTTGTCCGTCCGACCGCGAATATAGCTCCTCCGTCATTATACCAGGTAGAATGACAAATGAGATGTCAAATGAAAGCTTATAATCCAAGGATGGTATTAAAGGTGAGAAATTTGACTTGGGCTGTCTGTCCGTCGGTCCGTCCGACCGCGAATATAACTCCTCTACTATACCAGGTAGAATGACAAAAGAGGTGTCAAATGAAAGCTTATAATCCAAGGATGGTACTAAAGGTGAGAAATTTGACTTACGCTGTCTGACCGTCGGTCCGTCCGACCGCGAATATAGCTCCTCCGTCAATATACCAGGTAGAATGACAAATGAGGTGTCAAATGAAAGCTTATAATCCAAGGATGATACTAAAGGTGAAAAATTTGACCTAGGCTGTCTGTCCGTCGATCCCTCCGACCGCGAGTATAAATCCTCCGTCATTATACCAGGTATAATGGCAAATGAGGTGCCAAATGATAGCTTATAGTTCAAGCATGGTATTAAAGATGAAAAATTTTACCTAGGCTGTCTGTCCGTATGTCTGTCCATCCGCGAATACAACTCCTCCGTTATTAATACAGATAGAATGACAAATCGGGTGTCGAATGAAAGCTTTTAACTTAAGGATGGTATTATTAAAGATGAGAAATTTGACGTCGGAGTTCCGGTTTTAGAGTTGCAACCGTAAGTATTTACTATTTTAAAGTTGCCGAAAGAGAATAAGTGATATATTATTCAACGTGGCTTAGCAAGATGAGAACAAATGTAAAATTTTGGTTTTTACGTAATTTCGGCTTAAAAAGTTATAACCGGAAATGCCATTATTCGCGGTGTGCAAGTACTTGGAACGGATACGAGAAACGATCGTGCGCGAATAGCGGAGAAATATTGCAACTTTCTTAAATAATTCATATTGTCCATTGAAATTGTCAAATTGACGTACATTTCATACCTACTGTCATTGAAGAAGAAAAATTATATGTTGCTCTGCAATATTGATATTATATGCAATTATTATATGAAGGCAAATTAAATTAATTGTATTTTGCTTGCAGTACTGCATTTTAATAACTAATTTTATTTACTACATACAATTGTTTACGTTTTAATAACATAACCTGAATCTTATTTTTTCTTCTTATTTTTTTGGATTATGGCCTTGACAATTATCCAGTAACCAGGACTAATATAATTGGCCAATATAATTAAAAGTGCGAATAAAGTTGCAGAGCGTAGAAACCAGGTGTCGTTTTGCCGAACTTGCACGGTCCCAATAGACTCAGAAATAGTATACGAACACATAAATCGAAGCGTATTGAAAGGTTTGAATCTTTAGAGTTATTTCTGTGTAAACAGTTTAGTAAAAATGACTCAAAATTAGTAAATTTGTATATCAATCCACGCAAAGTTACACGAAGAATTCAAATATCGACTTCCAATTCTACTTTCGATTACTTTGGGTGAAAACCTAGGACTTACGAAGTCCAATTACTTGTTTTCTTTAAAAATAAGACATGTCATAAATATGCCTTAGGCATCATAGAAGACAATGACACAGAAAAATCAAACAAGCAGCAGGTCAAAAGGGCCTTAGTTATGTATCTTCGGTCCTATTGGTTCAATCGTGACGTACAGCGCCTGAAACGATGGGATTTAACTGGCAGAATACGATGGTGTAGACAAATGAAAATGACGGCATGTAATAACACTTTAAAATTGTAGAAATAAAATGGATTAACGCACATGGTATGACATATTATGTGAGAGTATTTAACAAATAGAATACGATTACATACGTCCAGTTTTTGACAAGCGACTTCTCTACATATGATAAACGCGAAAGGGCCCCAACGTTCACTGTTCGACATAGGCCTCCCGTTCACTGCATATACCCACTGCTTTCTGACGCTGTGACTTAAGAGGATAGGATTTAACGAATAAAACGACAAAGAAGACTAAACAAGGCAGATCACGGGAAAAACACAACTGTCCGTTTTATACTCCACAGGGAAGCATCAAATATTCAACGTAAGGATATATTATAGTATAACGGTATGATAAATCTTTTTCTTTTTTTTTTTTTTTTTCATTTAGTGCATTCCGTACGTTTTTTAAACATAATCAGGAGAAGTTGTTGAATTTCTGAAGTTTATAAAAGAATTTCTTAACAAACCTTTTTTTAATTGTGTTATGGATTATTTTTAAGAATGTGTTTAAAAGGTAGCTCACAGGCTTATTGTTCAATGGTCTTATCACTTTTAAACGCCTGTCTTTTTTGTAGGACTATTAATTGTGATTTCAAACATTCTAGCGGGACAATGCCTTTTGTGTAACTGAAATAAATATTGTTATCCATTTAATTTTTTTCCTCAATTAATTGAATGCCTCCTACTGGTGTTTGGTCTAAGCTTACCGCTTTTCCCCATTTAAGCTAAACTGCTCGTCAAAAGTTAGGGATATAGAAAATTATGCTCATTTTCATAGCTAATTTTTTCGAGAACAGATTAACGGATTCCACTAATTTTTTTTAATATTTTAGATTTTTCGTTAGTATTTACACAGTTGTGCAAAAGTTTACCCAAACTTTTTTTTGTACTTTTACCGAGTGGTATAAGTACAAAAAAGAAGTTTGAGTAAACCTCTTGTTAGGTATTAGTTACGTATCTTCACTCCCATTGGTCCAAACGTGTCGTACGGCGGCTCAAATGATAGGAATCAGTCAACAGAATACAATGACACAGAAAAATCAATTACAGTAAAATATTGAAAGGGCCTTAGTTACGTATATTCGCTGCTATTTTTCCAATCATGACGTACGGTGGCTAAAATGGTAGGAATTAACCAACAGAATACAATGACACCCAAATCCGGTGTCGGAAAGCTGGTCGAGAACACTTCGTCGACGGAAAATTGGTCGACAACAGTTGGTCGACAAACAGTTGGTCGAATGCACAATTCATCGAATGGACAATTCATCGACGAACATTTGATCGAATGGAATTTTCGTCGACAAACTGTTATTTATCTTTAGGATAAAGGGATTAATGGTGACAAACGACGGGTAACTGGAATATTGTATTATATATTTTTTTTTGGGTTTTGTTAATTTTGTACCTAAATCTTACCGGAGGTATTGCGCCTTTTATAAATGTGTAGTTGTGAATTAAGTTTTTGATAATAAAATCAAGAGGGTAAGAATCGCTTTACTTTTAAACTCTTCACTTTTGGCGCATCATGGACGGCTCGTTTTTAAAAGAATCGTTTTAATTTTTTTTTGTATAAACATGCTCTTTCATTCGTTTAAATGTTGCTTTTCAAATTTTCTAATATTTATAAACAAAGCCCCGGTGAATTTTTGAAAAAAGTGGCTAACTCGGGTTTTAAGGGTTGTAGGGCATTAAATTTTTGTTTCAGTTTCTATAAGAATACCAACATGTCGAATAAAAAAAATTAACTTCCTACGTGTTGTTGTTCTGAAGCTATTTTCTTGTGGCATTTTTGGAATTAACTAGTTTTGATGGGAAATAAGCCACAATTTTACTAAAAAAACTGATTTTATTAACGTTTCGACGCTCAAATCGGGTGTCGTTGTCAAAATAAAACCATTTTTTTAGTAAAATTGTGGCTTATTTCCCATCAAAATTAGTTAATTCCCACATGTTAATGCGGTTGTTATTTTAATTGTTTATTCGCGAACTCAATCGACTATAGGTGGCAGTGCAGTTGCATGAAAATGGCCGATGTAATTGGGATAATGCATTTTGATATAATTAATATTTTTATTGATGTAATTAATTAATATAAATAAATCATTCATTAAATGAACACACCAGACAAGCATTCAATCGACATTGATATATAGGTTAACGGATGTTTTGTTTAAATCTTCATCCCAATTCCTCTAGTTCAAAATAAGCGGCAGCACCCTCGCTTGAGTTCGCGAATAAGCTTAAAATAACACTACTTTTTCAAAATTATTTTATAATTATTTATAATATTTATTATAAACTTTTTATTCAAGACTTGATCTAATTTGATAAATTGAACCTTTCTCTTTGGTTTGATGTCTTTAGAATTTATGTTGACCTAATAGTTTATGCATAATAACGCTGTAGATAGAAGCTTTTTGGGATAAACAATTTCAATTTTGCAATAACTATTAGGTAAAACTTCTTGAAATTTTAACGGCTGAATACTTCTAATATTGTTCCTTTACTTACGCGAAAATAAAGCTTTTAGTGTATTTTTAGAAAAGTTATTAATTATTTTCAAAAAATCGACTTTTGAAGCTATTTTCCCAATAACTAAGCAACAAATTAACAAAAAGAACTTTCCAAACACTCATTTTAAAGAATTTTCTATGCTCTTCAGTAAAATTGTATCACCTTTCCATACAGCATACCGGTCTCCACCTTTAATATTTACAATCAAATAGCGATCTTTAATTGTTTATATATTGTTTATAAGTTAAAAAGTACGTTTGATTTTTTGCATAATTTTTATATTGGATACTGTTGTAACTAAATTTACCCTAATGCCATAAGCAGTTCTTAAGCCTCCTCTACACATCGGCAGACGTGTCCGCGGACGGCACCTGCGTATGCATCCACAGATGTGTAGATGGGGTAATTTGATCGTCTGTTGTTTACCTCGGACCTCTACGACGCATTAGTTTTCGCAGTGAATTCAAAGTAAATATTGCGTCACCCGAGAATTAACACAAACTGAACGATTTACAGATGTGTACTACAGATGTGTGGTCAGCGCGTGATGATACATGGGCAGATGCATCCGCAGACGCGTCTGCCGATGTGTAGAGGAGGCATTATTAGATACCTGTATCAACGGATGTCACGAAAGAGGCCATTTATTTGCTAATTTCTCTGGTCTATCACACCCTTTCTTATCTGTGTTTACAATCCAAATCATTAAGCCACATAAAGAGGTAGGGCAATAAACTCACTATAGCTATAGAAATGCTTTTACTACAAAATTTTAAAAGATAAGAGTTATAACGGAACAAGTATGCATACCTGCATTTTAAGACCCAGGTAGATTTTTGGGGATGACACAATGACACTAAAAGATGGCTTTGCCGATGATTGCATTCAATTGAGATGGTAAGTAGGTATGAATCACCTCTAGTTATATTTTAATGGCTTTGTAATTTAACTTCATGGGGTACGAAAGAATTAAGAAACTTTTAAGAATTTGAAAAAACATAGTTTTTGGGGGGTTTAGGTGTTTTACACAATTTTTGAATATCCCTAAAAACTCAGTTATTTCAAATTATATATACGTAACCTATAAAAAACCTTGAGTTAGTCTATTTTGAAGTATATAAAATGGAGAAAATCCCAAAAAACTACCGAAAAAACCAGTTTTCCGGATTTTTGAAGATGGCGCACCTTACGAATAAATCTGAAAAAAGTCAGAAATACAGATTTTGATAAAATTCACAAAACGCAAAAAAATTAGACATGCAGCCATCGCCAAAAAAAGTTATACGTACCTATTAAAAAACAAAAAACATTGAGGTTATGTACACTCGACCTTCGGGTCCATAAAAATATATGTTTTGTAAAAGCCTCAGCTGTGCGTGTGAATTTTTTGTAATTTATAATTTAATTGCAAACCAACTTAAAAAAAAAATAAAATCGAAAAATTGACATTTTTTGATGTGGGGAAAGGGGAAGGGGGTGGTGGGCTAAAATTGCGGTGATTCTTAATTTTTTTAATCACATAGAACGTAAAAAAATAAAAAAAAATATTCAGGCTGTATCGACTTCAAAATAATACAGCATCATGCCAAAAGGGCCTTAGTTATGTATGTTCGGCCCTATTGATCCAATCGTGACGTACGTCGGCTGAAATGATAGGAACTAACCAATAGCATACAATGACATAGAGAAATCAAATACAGCCTCATGTCAAAAAGAATAGAATAAACAAAAATTTCTTTTGAATTAAATATTTGAAATAAAAAATCACACTAAATTTTCTTTTTTTTTTCACCCTTTCACTTATCAATATAAACATAAAAGTTTTTAGAGAGTTTCGCCCTCGGTTATAATGTAATCTTTCATTCTGCGTTTAAATTTTTCCAAAATTCTTATTAGTTTTCTCAGGATTCGAATAAACTGAATGCATTTAAATAGCATTGGTCATAATTTTGCGCCTACTCCCTCAAGGCTTAAAAAATGTAACATTTCAAAGGAATGGAGATATTTCAAAGATTCGCTGAGACTATAATTTTTATCTAATATACATATATCTGTAGTCCATCCACTCACGGTAAATATTGCAAAACCTCCGAATTTTAAACAACCGCTTGGATTGACATGAAATTGGGTATGCACATAGCTGACAGGTCAAAGAAAAAGTGATATTGTGCCGACGTGTGCTTTTGCCTTGGGAGTTAGTACAACCACTTTTATAATGTGAAAAGACATACATTCAAAATAAGTCCTAAAGTGGATAAACTGAGTAATTCTAAGCTAGTTTTTGTTCTATAGATTTTTTCTTAACATACTGTTTGAGTTATTTGCAAGTGAATATATTATGTTCGTTTTTCAACAAAAAAGTCACGTTTTTAGACGGTTTTAGAAAAAAACTCAAAAAGTATTTTAACGAAAAATATTCTTAGCAAAAATATAGCGTATAAAAAAGTGAAAACAATGGTGTATGTATGAAGTCTGTAGACCCTGTAAAAGTAGAGTTGTAGTTAAGAGGAAACAGTAGCGATCAACAGGTAGCGAAAACGCGTTCCAAGATTGCGGCTGTAATTTTGAATATTTTTTCGAGATATTTGGCACACGTATTCGTAATATAATAAAGAATGGCGGTACAGAGCCCAATTTGAAAAATATATGAATATGTGGAAATTACTCTGTAATTAAATACAATATTTAAAAAACGAGCCTGTACCGCCATTAAGAAGAACAAAAAAATACACTTTCTTCAAATGAACTTTTTTATCCGATGCCTAGATTTTGTGTCATTTTGGAACTACTAAAATTTTGTATTTCATTAGTAGTTCCAAAATGACACAAAATCTAGGCATCGGATAAAAAGTTTATTTGAAGAAAGTGTATTTTTTTGTTCTTCTTAATGGCGGTACAGGCTCGTTTTTTTAATATTATATTTAATTACAGAGTAATTTCCACATATTAATATATTTTTCAAATTCGGCTCTGTACCGCCATTCTTTATTATATTACGAATACGTGTGCCAAATATCTCGAAAAAATATTCAAAATTACAGCCGCAATCTTGGAACGCGTTTTGGCTACCTGTTGATCGCTACTGTATCACCTTAATGAAAAGCAGGTTCTACTTCGTCAAAATACAAATCGAATATTTTAACATGAAATAACCATAAAACGAAGCACTTTTCGGGAAAAACTCATGACTTACAACTGTTATAAAATGTCTAAAAAGTTTTATTTGTATTTTTATAAACGTTTCTAGCATCAAAAGTTAGTTAGCATCAAAATGAAGTCTCTTTTTTGTTAAAAAAATGTAAAAATCACCGCCTAATTTACTTATGTATTGTTTATGTGATATGTACATTTTTTACTCTTTGAGATATTTAGTATCACTAATGTTTAAGTTATTTTAAACCAAGGCATTTTTTTTCAAAATTAAAATTTTTTTATTTTAAAACCAATTTTTTTTAATAAGCATTTCTTGCCAATAAATCTTATAGATCATATAAACAGTATAATATAAGTAAATTAACTAGGGCGGTAACTATTAATTTCATATGGAATGCTAATTAGGTGGTGATTTTCACGATTTCTTTTAGCAAAAAAAGGGACATATTTTATTTAAAGCGTAACTTACTTTTGATGCTGATGGTGATAGAATAGATACTTTTTAAATAACAAAAATAAAACTTTTTTAAACACTTTAAAAAATTTGTGGCGAGTTTTCCCCGAAAAGTGCGTTATTTTTTGGATATTTTACGTTGAACTAGTCGATTTGGAATTCGACGAATAAGAACCAACTGTTGTTCAGCTCCAACTCTGTTTTTATTGTGTGTCCAGACTTCATACATACATAATTTTTTTTACTGTTTTATAAGCTTTATATTTGCTAAGAATAGTTTTTTCGATCAAATACTTACTTTTTGATTTATTTACGAAAAACCATCTAAAAACAAAAAATACAAGGAATTTAATTAGTTTATCCACTTACGGACATATTTTTACCTATATTTTTTCACACTCGAGAAGGGGGTGGTACTCATCCCCAGAAAAAAGCACACACTGGCACAATATCACTTTTTTCTTTGACATGTTAGCTATGCTTATGTCAAATTTCATGCCAATCCAAGCGATTTTGTAAAATCCAAAAACAGTGAGTAAATTGTCCAATGATATCTTTAAAAAAGACTAGTGCATTTTACAAAAATTTAGGTCAATAAATAATATGAAAACAGCGGAATATCAACCAATGTTGAATGTTTTTACAAAGTATTGTTTATTTTTCGCTACTCGAAGGGGACAACTATTAAACTGGTTTCTTCCACTTCCAGACAATTTTTTAACCGCATATGACATCAAAACCAGAATTAAAAAAATTCGGTTTCGACCTCTTAATACACGTAAATTGATCAAGTATATTTTTCTGTGACTATGTGTGTCACTTCCGGGTACACCATTTTAACCGGAAGTGGTGTAAAACTAAAAAAAGTATTTCTTTGTTCTCATTTTTCTAATGCGCGTCAAATTTCTAATCGCTAGTACCATCTATGGGTTATAATCTTTCATTCAACCTCTGTGATTATATCTGACAGACGGACGGACAGACAGGCATAAAACCGGACAGGCATAAATATTTGTTCTCGTCTTTCTAAGGCGCGTCGAGTAATACATAGTTTGTACTATTTCTGCGAATTTAGAACAATACTTCGGGTTGCAACTCTTTATCCTGAAGTCGGAGGCCAAATTTCTCACCTTTAGTACCATCTTTGGGTTATAAGCTTTCATTCCACATCTAATTTGTCATGTTTTAACCCGGCATCCGACAGGTGAACTTTTTTGCCACTAACAGACAGGTGGGATGTGACAAACCCCAGCATTGAAAGAGTTAAAGAATCTCAAAAAATATCTCTACGTTTAGATTAGTTAACAGAAACAGTAAAGATGCAGTAGAAATAAACAAACCAAGACACGTTAAATGATACTAGGAGCACTCCCGAATCATAATTTACAATGTGTAAACTTTGGAAATCATGACTTGGAATTTACAATGTATATACTGATGTGATCTTGATTATTGATATGAGATAATATTCTTATATGTCACTTAATTTAATCAATGTATTAATACTAATCTAATTAATTAACCAGATCACATATCAATATGTTTTCAATCTCAGGGCGAATTATAAATTAATTACTTACTTTCGTGGCTTCTGAATATTTCTTAATGGTTCCTAATCGGGATAGAAAAGAAAAGAGTAAAAAAAAATACAAATATGGGTTACAATTATAATCAAAATATTTTTTATTTTATTCAAAAGGCAATCAATGCTTAATATTTGCTATTTCTTATTATTCTTAAACATAACATTTACAACTGGGAATTTTATTTCCTTTTGGTTTTCTATTGAAAGTTTTTATTAACATTTAACTATTAGGAGTTATTAGGGACAACTCTATTTAAGTTTGATGAAGCTTTTCTGATATTATTGATTATGTTATTCAATTTTTTATGTGGAATTTAATACGAAAAACCCATACATTCATGTCCAAACAAATGAGACTGACCTTTTCCTGGTGAACTGAAAATGTCCTCACACAAAACCCTTTCCTGCTATCCTTGGCTGCGATCAAACCTCGTCCTGGCTTCCAGTGATGTTCTCCTTTGAAAAACTAGCTCGAATAGCTCTCGTTCCTGCTTTTGTCGTGATGCTGTGTTCTACCTTTTTCGAAACTGCTATCAGCTACCGGGACACTCTGGGCTCAAGGAGGTTCTTTTACTCTCGACCTGGCCTACTTCTCGTTCCACGATAGATACTCCACACTCACGGAACTACCGGCTTTCTCACTCCTCGAACACTACCGTCTACTACTCGACTTCACTTCTCGACAGCTCAAAACATTCTGATCCCACTTTGTCATTCATTCACCTACTTTCTCAATATCCCTTCCAGATTCACAAATCAACCTTCCACCACCAACTCTCATTCTCAGTATTCCTCAAAAACCAATTTTTAATCTTTCTAAATATGCTTAATGGATTTCAAAAGAAAATATTTAATTCCCATTCTAAAATCACTTTCTACTATTTACAAATTTTAATGACCTATTCTCTCTTTCAAATGAGTCTTATTTAGCATAGGCTAATGATCGAAACCTTCCGCGAAAAACGATAATGAACTATCATCTATTTCACTGAGTTTTATTTAGCATAGGCTAATGATCGACCTTCCGAGAAGAACGATAATGGTACGCGTCATTCACTTTGTTTATTTTAAGCGCACTGTCCCGAGTTCCGTCTAATCACTTCTTAAAATTAAATATAACAATTTGTTGTATACAGGGTGTTCTAAATTTATATGCCCGTGGTTGAGAAAATTGAAAATATTTTATATTAAATTGAATCCTGTTTACAACCATCAAAATTTAATTTTCATATCAAATAGAAATATAACAATACATTGTAAATAATTATGATTCGGGAGTGCTCCTAGTAGCATTTAACGTGTCTTGGTTTGTTTATTTCTACTGAATCTGGATTTTAAATTTAGTATAAATTTCTACGTATTATGACTGTTTCATGTTGAGAATAAAGAAAAAACTTCACCAATTATGGTTTCATTTCGAAAACAACGCACACATCTTATGGAAAATATAATGTCACTCAAATTCAATAAAATTTATACGAATAGATCCGTTTTAATTTACCGATCAAATCTTATCATTGCGCCAACTCTCTATTTTCAAAAATAAGAGCAGAAATTGATCCAAATAAATCTGAAATCAAATGGGTAGGTACATAAGTTAGAGAGAGAAAAAATATTTTAAACTACCCAGATTTTCGGTACTCCATAAATCAGCGGATTAGTTTCACTAATCCGCTTAGGCCCAGCGGGATTTAAGCTCTTATGAATAGCACTCGGAGCAATAATGATTGTAACTTTAACACTTTTAACACTTTATGGACTCCAAAAATGTGATTTCGATAAACTTTAATTGCAATTTGCGCCGTAATTAATCATAATTAAGAGTTGGCGCAATGATAAGATTTGATCGGTAAATTAAAACGGATCTATTCGTATAAATTTTATTGAATTTGAGTGACATTATATTTTCCATAAGATGTGTGCGTTGTCCGTATTATGACTGTTTCTTGTTGAGAATAAAGAAAAAACTTTACCAATTATGGTTTCATTTCGAAAACAACATAAGTCCACAAACTTTAAAACATAATATCAAAAAAATAAGCAACATTTAAACTTTTTTGGTCTTTCAGATATAGGTCTGGATCCCGCGTATGAAAAAAAAGTTGATTAATAGCAAGCTGAAAATTTGTTAATAGCTTAAGGGTGTCTAGTCGGATAAACTTTGATATATGGGAACACTGGAACAGGGGCAGTTTTAATTTTGGAACAGGTTAAAAATTTGAAACGGTCACACCACGAAAACGGCACATGTATTTTGTCCGACAGAACAGACTTAAACTCTTCGAACAGAGATTAAACTCTCATGCAAAAATTAGACTGCTATTTATCACCAAATTGGCCTTTTAATGAGTAGAGCATGTAGAATATGTCAAATGACAGGAATTATGACAGGTGATAAATAGCAGTCTAATTTTTGCATGAGAGTTTAATCTCTATTCGCAGAGTTTAAGTCTGTTATGTCGGACAAAATAAATGTGCCGTTTTCGTGGTGTGACCGTTCCAAATTTTCAACCTGTTTCACAATTAAAACTGCCCCTGTTCCAGTGTTCCCATATATAAAAGTTTATCCGACTAAACACCCTTAAGCTATTAACAAATTTTCAGCTTGCTATTAATCAACTTTTTTTTCATACGCGGGATCCAGACCTAATAGATGCATTTATAACCCATAATACTTATATAAAATATAGTATTACTATCAGAATCTCTAACTACTAATGGAAAGATTTTTACGTTTCCTGAAAAATTTACACATTGTAACATACAGTGCTTCCATAAAGTAACGCATAATTTCATTATTTCGTAAACCGGCGACTTTAAGGAAAATTTTCGAAACAGGTCGATTTTTATTTTTAAATTACAATTTTTTGGCATATTACATATCATACTAGTGATGTCATCCATCTGGGCTTGATAACGTAATCGATGAATTTTTTAAATGAGAATAGGGGTCATGTGATAGCTCATTTGAAAGGGTATTTAATTCTATATTTACTAATACAAACAATAACATAATTATATATACAGGGTGTCCAAAAAGAATTCTTTAATTAAATTAATTGAGACAAAAAGAAAAATGTATGTAACTTATTTAATTCAAAATTCGTTTTACTTTTGTCAGAAAATTAAATGTTAGAGCTGCCATCCACCTGCCTCTTGGAAGTTTAAGATTACGCTTAAGCGAAAATCAATATTTAGGTTTTAAATAAAACATTTTTATGTTTGCTGGCACCAATAAAATATATTTAGAATTAAACAAATTACATACATTCATCTTTTTATACCAATTAATTTAATTTAAATAACATTTTTTGGACACCCTGTATAAATAATTATATTAACAATTATATTATTGAATAGAGAATTACATACCCTTTCAAATGAGCTATTACATGCCCTTTATTCTTATTTAAAAAAATCAACGATTACGTCATCACGCCCAGATGGATGACGTCACTAGTATGATATGTATGCCAATAAATTGTAATTTAAAAATAAAAATCGACCTGTTTCGGTATTTTTCCTGAAAGTGTCCGGTTTGTGAAATAATGAATTTATGCGTTACTTTATGGACGCACTGTATATTGTTTCGCAATGACCCATTAAATTATTATAAATGCAATTAACCATTGACCATGTCATGAAAATGGCAATATAAAATTAATTTTTCAAATGTCAAACTTTAAAATTTGTTTTTGTTAACAAAAAAATAATTTAAATATCTATTATGAAATTCGTTACAAACAAAATCTGATATTTCAACTAAACGAAACAAAATACACAATAAAAGTGAATTATTAAACTCATTCAGAGACCCGTTCAGACAAAAGAGCCTACAACTGGTTTTTACCTGAGTGCGAGTGGAAGACTTGTAACGTGAAGCGATCGATATTATGTATCTAACTAGGTACTGTCTTTTCCGTAAAAATGTATATCTTGGCAACATCCTGTTGTTGCCAAAGTGATGTTTAAGCAATGTTTTTGACCTACGGGGGTCAAATTGTCGTTATAGTGTAAGGAATAAAATATATAAATAAATCGGATTACTGAAAATCCGACAACGGTGCCAAGCTTAAAGAAGTGTACTAAGCGAACATTCACGGATTATACCTAGAAAATGATAGCATTTCTAGGTGATGCCAAATGACTGCAACGTGAAAAGATGCCAATTTAATAGCGGGATGTATATATATATATATATATATATATATATATATATATATATATATATATATATATATATATATATATATATATATATATATATATATATATATATATATTGATACATGTATCCATGTGACTTCCAAAGTAGATTCTCGTAATACGTTGTTACTTCATATATACCGTTATGACTTCCGATTTCGGAAGTCACAACGTTTTGCCTATATTTTTACGAATTTGGCTACTAGATGGTATCAGAAGGCTTATATTAAAAATTTCGCTGGAAGTCATATCGTATCTAACATACTCATAGGATCAGATTTTAGTTCGACGGTATATCACCAGCGCTAGTGTCGCTCCCGTGCTACTATACAGGTTATGTATTGTCGAAGCGAAGATCGGTGGAATATGCGCGTTTTATCAATGAAATTCGATATTTTTAAGATATTCCAGAAGCCGCTAGAGATAAAATGTTTTAATGACCTATTAATCATTCATAAATACTCAACGGATATTAGTACAGTTAAAATAATTAAGACGATAACCGGACAACATTGATTTAATGAGTAAAATTTAGTTTTTTTTTACTTTAATGACAAAAAAGCAAGCCCATTCGCAGAACCCAATTAAAAATTATTTTGCACATCATATTTGAAACATTATTTGGTTGAAAAATCTCATTTTTGTTGGCAAAAAAAATATATTAATTTGTTTGGACTAAATTACAGTTGTGCTTATCTTAAAAAGGATATGTTACTATCAACATTCGCACAGTGTTGCCAAACTGAATTTTGTTATTTTGGGTGTAAATTTTTTCCACGGATCTCCGAGGGTACAATACACAACGCGTAGCGTCTTCCGTATACCACACCGCTCGGTGTGACTTCCGTTTTTTGGCAACCCTGTGTAACGGTTTCCAGACATGCATTTGTTGTAGATTCGCGGTCCTAATCGTATTTAGTATTTTGTGTATGAAACATGAATAATTTCATACTTTTGTGTTAACATTAATAATAGCTTTCTTTTAAATCTGCTTTACTTTTAAAGTTAGCCTTAAATGAAGCCAATTATATCTCTATAAATATATATTATCTGTACTTATTTTAGTCTATAATATTTACTTACCTCTTTATTTATAGAAATTCACCTTTCTCGTGTTTTTGTTTACTTTCTTTTTTACAATGAACTTCTAATTCAATCTACACTAACCGGCACGAAAAACGGGCAACCAAAAAATTGGTAATTTTTGATGTCTCGTATCTCCTAAATTTGTTGTCCGATTTAAGTAATTTTTTAATATGTTATAGCCTTATTCTTTAACAATATCGCTATAATAATATTGTTGATAGGCATGTAAATTTTATTGTATACCAAGTGTACCCATCAAACTGGGTTTTTTTCTCAATTTTCACAACACCCTGTGGAATATTCTAGCCTTTTTAAAATGTTGAAATTAAAACCCAACTATAGCCCCAGGTTTTCTTAACATTCTGTTTTTTTTTATTTATTAGCTTACGTTGGATAATAAAAAAGTTATCGACTTTAGACTTTAACAACTGGCCATGTTCTTTATCAATACAAGGTGTTTCTAAATAAGTGCGACTGACTTTAAGGGGTAATTCTGCATGAAAAAATAATGATTGTTTGGCAAAAGAATTTTATTTTTGCTATCATTATTTTTTCATGCAGAATTACACCTTAAAGTTTGTCGCATTTATTTAGAAACACCATGTATCGATAAAGAACATGGCTAGTTGTTAAAGTAACTAACTTTTTTATTATCCAACATAAGCGAATGAATAAAAAAACAGAATGTTAAGAAAACTTGGGGCTATAGCTGGGTTTTAATTTCAATATTGTATAAAGGCTAGAATATTCCACAGGCTGTTGTGGAAATTGAGAAAAAAACCCCGTTTGATTGGTACGCCTGGTATTCGGTATATAATGATAACTTACATGTCTAGAAATAATATTATTACAGCGATATTGTTAAAGAATAAGGCTATAATATATTAAAAAAATACTTAAATCGGACAATAGGTTTAGAAGAAACGAGCCATCAAAATGACCCATTTTTTGGGGTGCCCGTTTTTCGTGCCGGTGAGTATATCTATTAAATATTCTAAATTAATTTTAAAAATCTTATTAAAAGCTTAAGGTGATACAGTAGCGATCAACAGGTAACCAAAACGCCTTCCAAGATTGCGGCTGTAATTTTGAATATTTATTCGACGTATTTGGCACACGTATTCGTAATATAATAAAGAATGGCGGTACAGAGCCCAGTTTGGGAAATATTTTAGTATCTGGAAATTACTCTATAATTAAATACAATATTAAAAAAACGAGCCCGTACCGCCATTAACAAGAAAAAAAAAATACACTTTCTTTAAATAAACTTTTTTATCCGATGTCTACATCTTGTGTCATTTTGGAACTGCTAATGGAATAAAAAATTTTAGTAGTTCCAAAATGACACAAAATCTAGGCATCGGATAAAAGTTTATTTTCTTGTTCTTCTTAATTGCGGTATAGGCTCGTTTTTTTAATATTGTACTTAATAACAGAGTAATTTCCACATATTAATATATTTTTCAAATTGGGGTCTGTACCGCCATTCTTTATTATATTACGAATACGTGTGCCAAATATCTCGAAAAATATTCAAGATTACAGCCGCAATCTTGGAACGCGTTTTCGCTACCTGTTAATCGCTACTGTTTAATCATAAATAGAAGAAATGTAGGTAAATGTTCTCATTTAACGAAATTTCCGAAAATTGTGTATTTTTTTGGACCCAAGTAGGCTGAAAAATAGATTTTATAGTTATTGTTATTTCGAAAGTAATAAAACGTGTAAAAATATACAAAAAAATTGAATGTACAATTACAATTGAATGTAATTAAATACACGATAAAATGAATCAAGAGCGATAAAAAGTTTAAAGTAATAAATTCTAGTAATAATATAAAATACAGTAAACTCTCTCTTAAGGGGGTGGGCGCAAAATCTCTGTCCAATGCTATTTAAATACATTTATTTTTTTCGAATCCTGAGAAAACTAATAAATATTTTTTAAAACATACACTCAGAATGAAAGATAACATTATTACGGAGGACCGAAAGTCCCTTAGAATAAACAAAAAGTTTCTTTTGAATGAAATATTCGAAATTAAAAATCACACTAACTTTTCTCTTGTTTTTTCATCCCATTATCTTTATTAAAATAAACATATATTAGGTATATAAGTTATTAAAATAAACATTATATAAGTTTTCAGGGACTTTCTGCCCTCGGTAATAATGTAAGCTTCCATTCTGCGTTTAAATTTTTCAAAAATACTTATTAGTTTTCTCAGAATTCGAAAAAAATTAATGCATTTAATTAGCACTGGACCAAGATTTTGCGCCTATCCCCAACGAACACCTCCTCTATACGGACGGTATTTAAAACAAAATTCATTTGCCGATATATTGAGCCTGTACTCTTCCGGACAATCCCTTAAAATGATGTGTATCTAAATGAAAAAAATACATAGGTATTTTTTCCAAATATTTTAGAATACAAAATTACAATATTTATATTTTATTATTTCAAATTAAAACAGAGATGACAACGAATGTTATTTGATAACTCTTTACCTTATCAGCAGTAGGTAATAAAAATCTGGTTCTTGTGTGGGATCCGTCATTAAAATATTTTGTGTCGGTCATTAAAAGAAATGTGACACCATACCGCGTTGCTCTAATAATACTTTAACATTGATATCTTGTGACTAAAAATGTTAACGGAATGTCTGCTTGATTGAACATATCCAATAAAAATTGTATTTTCTTTTAAAAATGTTTGGGATTGAAGGGAGACTTTGACTGTATGAATTAATAGAGATCGGTAAATATGCACTTAAAAAAACCTTAAATTATGCAAAAAACAGTTGAATTGAAATATGCACTAAAATATTATGCTTTTATGCATTTATAAAAAACGCAATAATAATTATTATTGGTGTATTGAAAGTAGGTATTCCAGGTTGTATCTTAGTCGATAGGAAAAATATTCTGATTCGCTTTTTACGATCTTACGGAGATAGTATTGTTCATTAACGGTTTTTGCTCCAAATTTTAAAGAACGGATTGACGTGAAATTTAGCTTACACATAGGTAACATGTAAAAGAAAAAAAGTGAAAAGAAAACTTTGCCCTGGGGGTTGAGTTTCTCCTCTTCTCAGAGGGGAAAAATATACGTTCAAAATAAGTTCGGAAATGGATAAACACACTAATTCTAAGCAACTTCTGTTATATAGAATGTTTCACTAAGTTAATACTTTTTGAGTTATTTGCTAGTCAATATGTCAATTTTTCAACAAAAAACACTTTTATACGGTTTTTTTGCCAATAACTCAAAAAGTAAGTAGGTATGTTATCGGGAAAAACATTAAAAATATAGCTTATAAAGTAACAAAATTGATGTACGTATAACTTTTTAGAATCAGTAGAAGCAAAGTTGTAGCTAATGTAAAACAGGAAACAGGTTCATATTCGTCAAATTTAAAAATGAATAATTTCACCTGAAATAACCAAAAAATTATAGCAACTAAAAAATGATGCACTGTTGTGAGAAAACTTATTACAACTTATTTAAAGTTTTAAAAAAATCTTTTTTATGTTTTCTAAAAAAGTTTCTAGCGTTAAAATTAAGAAAGATACTTTCAAAATAAAGTAGGTCCTATTTTTCTTAAAAAACTCCGAAAATCACCCCTTAATTCGGGTTAAGTAAAGGGCTAATTTTTGAAAAAATTGGGTTTTAAAGTAAAATTGTTTAAATTTTGAAAGAGATGTTTTTTTTTTCCAAATGACATAAAATTTATTAGTGCTACCAAAAATTACGAAGAGTAAAAAATGTAGGTTTTGCTTTTCTGAATATTTAGGATTATGTTTTTTTCTTTGAGACAAATATTGGTTAAGATATGGCTGTTCAAAATTGGCATACACAGTTGGTTAGTGACTAGTTCAATCCCTTTCAATTGCATCCCCTTCAAAAATAAGCACTTTGAACCAATGAAGCTTACAGATCATATTTATAAACAATACATACACGAGTAAATCAACTTGTGAAGTGGTGACGATAAATTTTATTTGCTAACTTCCTTAATTTAATGCTAAAAACTTTTTAACCTTTTTTTAAACACTACAAAAATGTTGTAATGAGTGTTCCCCAAAAAGTGCTTTAGTTTTTGACACTTCACGTTGGAATATTCAATTTGAAATTTGACGTGTATGAACCTATTTGTCATTAGTTACAACTCTTCTTTTACTGGGTCTAGGGATCTCATACATAAGTACACCATTTTTTCACTTTTTTATGGGCTATATTTTTCTTAAGAATGTTTTTTTCGATAAAATACTTACTTTTTGAGTTAATTGCAAAAAAAACCGTTAAAATGTGTTTTTTTTTGTTGAAAAATGAACAAAAAAGAACAATAGTTCCTTAGAATTAGTCAGTTAATCCATTTCCGGACTTATTTTGAACGTATATTTTTTCAACCCTAGACGAGGTGAAAGTCACCCCCATGGCAAAAGGAAACATCGGCACAATATCAATTTTCTTCTTTGATATGTTACCTATGTGTATGCCAAATTTCATGTCAATCTTAAGTGGTTTTTTAAAATTTATGGGTTTTGCAATATTTTACCGTCAGCGAACTGACTAATAGAACAGGATCCGATATAAGGCCGATCTGCATCGATCTATTTAATAGATAACAATAATTATTGGATATGTAATTTAGTATGTTAACAATTATAAAAAACAATGATAAAATAGATATAATATAATAAAATAAATATAAAACAAAAATAGCATGATCTAATTTTCTTCTGACTATAATCAATTAATAATTAATAAATTACTTTTATCTACTCTATGTCATATTATGTATAAATTTTTAGTTTGTGAAAACTGTCATTATAGATAGCAGTGCTTTAAAGTAAGCATGAAGTAACAATGTATTTTAAATGGAATTTACTTTTTTTCACTGTTTTTGACACACTTTCATATAATCAATAGTATATTGTACAACAAGAGAGAAAAAAGACATATTTCTCACGAGCGCAGAAGTTTGCACGAGGCGAGTGCCGCAAATCAAGCGAGAGAGAAATATGTCATTTTCTCTCGTGTTGTACACTGTACTTTTTCTATGGATGCGTTTTTGTCAAGAGTTCAAACTTCAAAATTAAATAATTTAGGTGCTTTTAGGTATATTATATGCCTAAATTGAAATAAAATACATATATACACATAGGTATTTACTATTCTTAATATTTATATACTCTATTTATTTAAAATTATAATTCACAGTTGAACAGTCTTAAAAGGTAATTTTTGATAAGTTTTGACAAGTTGTTTGACATTTTTTTGACAAAAATAATAATTGTATTTGTATTGTGCATGTTACCATGGAAATGGCGATCATATGTATGTAAACCGGCGGTGAACCCGTGAGAAAAAATATTTCTCACTGCAATGGCCGACTTTTCTCACTGCCTGAGAAATTGTTCGTTTTGAATATATGTAAGTAGTGAGATAAGTTGCACATTTTATAGCATCCATAGAAAAATATTCTTTCTTAACTTTCGCCTTGTCATGGTGAAGACATAATGAGCAATAAATTACAAAAAAAATTTTGACAGTTTTGTGGTTTGAAAGAAATTAGAATTTTTATATGTCAAAGTTCTAAAAATTGTAGAATAGAAATGAATTCCAGTGACGAAGAGTTACAGTATTTTTATTTGTTTATCGTAGATAAAATATTGTATGAAATTGTGCGTGAAGTACTTTTTGCGAACTTACGCGATGTATAGCACTCGCTCCGTTTCATAAATAACTATTTTCATATATTAAAAAAAAATGTTTCGACCCGGGTAGATATTATTCCAGATTTTCAGATTTGGGCACAGAGTTGGATTGTTGGGGCATATATGGAGAGCAGGTAGCGCAACAACTATAAACTCAATTTTACAATGGAAACCCGGAGTTAGAAGGAGACGCGGAGGAACTAGAATAAATGGTTACAGGAATTAAAGGAAGATTTATATAGGGCAGGAATTAGAGTCTAGCAGAAAAAGAAAGAGGATAGAAAGAAATGGAGAAGCATAGTCAATAGTATCGAGTAGCAGACTGGGAAAAATCTGCTCGAAAAAGATGGATCTAGATAGCTTTTTAGTGGCTAATCCCCACCTGGAGTGTTTAGCCATTTAATTTCTTTATTACATATTATTATTGGTACATCAAAAATTAAAAGGACGGTGCCTGTAATAAAATCTAAAATATTAAAATTTTCTATAAGTTCAAATTTATTTATTAACATTTTTGATATAATTTTCATAAATAAATGACTTACTATTAACACTTTTTTAATTAATTCCAATAAATCCATTTTACAGCAATAATAATATATTAGTATTTTTGTAAAATAAATATCAATCATATTATCATAAATAACACAGGTTTACAAAAAAAAAAAACTAAATTTCGGACAATTTGACGAAACCATATGACAAGGGGGTTTTTGGAGTGGCTGATCACAAATCCGGGGTCTGCTCACCTCTATCGCGTCAGGTAAAGGTCATTTCAAGGTCAAATCAAGATAAATCGACAGTCGCTCTGAAAAAGTATATTAGGGGGTTCTTGGGGTCGCTGAAGACGAATCCGGAGTCCGCTGACCTCTATCACGTCTAGTTCAACGTCATTTTAAGGTCAAATCAACATAAATCGACACAATCGCTCTGAAAGTATAGGGAGTTTTGGGGTCGCTGATCATGAAAACTGCGGTCCGTTGAGCTCTACCACGTCATGTAAAGGTCATTTCAAGTTCAAATCAGGAGGTGTTAACAAAATTGATTTGACCTTGAAATGGCCTTTACGTGACGTGGTTGAGCTTAACGGGCCCCAGTTTTGTGATCAGGGACCCCAAAAACACCCTAATATACTTTTTCACAGCGATTGTGTTGATTTATCTTGATTTGACCTCGAAATGACCTTCAGCTAGACGTGATAGAGGTCAACGGATCCTGGATTCGTTATAAGCGACCCCAAAAACCTCCTAATATACTCTTTCAGAGCGACTGTCGATTTATCTTGATTTGTCCTTGAAATGACCTTTACCTGACGTGATAGAGGTTAGCGGACCCCGGATTCGTAACCAGCGACCCCAAAAACCCCCCTAGTCATATGGTTTTGTCAAATAGTCCGAAATGTATTTTTTTGTAAACCTGTATAATCAGAAGATTTTAATTTAAATAGACAACTTTAAAACACAGACAACTGTATTCACAGTAAAAGTTTCAAAAGATCACACATTACGCTGAAAATAGGAGGTAAATCTAGCAGACGAGTCGTTGTGACTTCCAAAATATGACAACACCGCTGGAAGTGACAACGCGCCTTGAACTACCCTATATATGGAAGCCATAACGTATGCTGTACGTTTCGGTATATACGTATATATATACAAAATTTATTTTGGTAAATCCTTTCCCCTCAATAGGTAGACCCATTTTATAAGCCCCCCTTTTACCAAATACACAATTTTTAAAAAATAATTCCTAGTAGAAAAGGTGGAAGTCGGACAGCCTGTTCTGTATACCGGAAGTCACAACTTAACGTGCATCAATATATATATATATATATATATATATATATATATATATATATATATATATATATATATATATATATATATATATATATATATATATATATGTATAAGGCTGGACAAAGAAAAGTAGATTAAATTAACAAGTTGGAAGAATTTGAGATGTTGTGCTATCGAAGGAATTTGAAAATACCATGGATCTAACGAGTTGGAAATGCAGAAGACTACAGGAATAAATGACTACAGAATAAAGGATTGCGAGGTCATAAAGAATAAAAAACAAGAACGCTGGGATACTTAGGCCACATTACCAGAGGTGCGAAATATGAGATATTAAGGCTCATAATGCAAGGTAAAATAAAGTGTAAAAGATCTATAGGTAGAAGAAGAATTTCCTGGCTGAGAAACTGAAGAGAGTGGTATAGTTGCAGCTCAGTTGATCTTTTCAGAGCAGCCGCCAATAAGGTACGGATAGCTGTGATGATAGCCAACCTCCGATAAGAAAAGGAACTACAAGAAGAAGATTAATGACGGTAGAGTCTTAACATTGTTCCGAAGCTATTTTCTCGTGGTATCTTAATGCAGTTTATTTCGAGTTATAACGTTCTATGTACAGTTACGATCACTGAATAGTTTACACCTTAATTTGTATATTGTAATACTGTAAAATTACAGTGTCGTACAGATTTGATAAATGTCAAAGTCAAAAAATTTCAAAAAGTCAATGCTTGTCAAAAATTTCGCGAGTGTTGAAAAATAAATAACGATATCAAACTCCTCCAAAATGGTTATAATGAATTTGAATGATGCGCAAAAGCAAGAGCAATTGCCAAACTCGAAGAAGGTTGGTTTTTAAGACAAGTTGCTGCAGATTTGGACGTGAGCCATATAAGTACATATGGAAATTCAAACAAAAATTGGATAATTTGGGATAGATATAAAATAAAATCGGTATTTTCAAACCAGAATTCCGTGTTTTCATTGTTAAGACCATAATCCATTCTATTCAAAAAAACTTCTTTTTATACTTTCCATTTTGTTAAACTTTGTAAAATATATTTATATTATTTTTATTTTTTAATTTTAAATAACCTATTCTAGGTAGGCACCACTGGTAACGTCACTTTGACGTAAAAGGTGCGTTTAAACGAGGTAATAATTTAAAAAATCGGCTCCTAGATACGTAAGCCTGTAAACTATTCAATAGGGAGTTTTTGTGCACACAAATACGTAAACGTAACGCATCTTTTTGACATATACGCTTGCGCATTAATGGTTGAACTCCCGTATCGCGATACGTATTACCTAAGGTTACGGGCTGGTACGTTAGGTTCATACGCATCCCTATCGAGCCGAAAGTCACCGAATGCACACGAGGATCTTGCCCGATTACCTATCAAATGAACATTTCATCAGCGTACTATCCGTTTATAAACATTTTAAGGTTATATTGGTTATTGGTTTAGTCTATTTGAGTAAAATTATTCTGTTTGTAATTGGAAATTGGAACTTCATAATAGATTTAAAATTTTATTGTTTTTAAGTTGTCTATTAATAAAGCAAAACAAACAAATCTTGTATTAATTTAAGAAATACAGTGATCACCACAATTAATAACTAGATAAACAAATGACCTAGTTTCAGTAAAATTTTCAAATAAATATTACCACACTATTTACATTATACCTACTGGAATTCTGATGTAGGTATACAATACTTTACAACTAAAAAGTAGGTATAAACAAAAATAAAAAAATTTTAACCTAAGGAAAAATAATATTTTTATATTTAAATAGAAGCAATTAAAACCATACAATTTCATTATTCATTTATCTTTTTTTACATTTGTATATTAATTGTATATTGTGTGAACATTGTTTTATTTTTTTGAATGTCAACGGAATTTAAAAGTGACTTTACGATTTGCTTTACGTTACGTTAAGGCAGTTACAAAACTACCTATTTTAACATTCATCCTCTACGACACGTTAGTTGCTTTACGTATACGGAGATGTGTACGTTACGTAGCAACAAAAACTCCCTAATGACCGTAACTGTACCTATCACAAATACGACAAGAAACGGAAGTTAGAGAAATAAAGTATTCCCGCGGCTTTGACCCCGCCCGGTATCTGATAAGCTTTTTGAGCTTTATGAACCTCAAACAAAAATCAAGACTTTTTAAATTATTAACAATTTAAGTAAATCCAGTCTACCAGTAAACAGTAACTTTCGTCTATAAGTAAAAAATAAAGCATTTTGAACGAATTTGGAGATAAATATTTAATAAAACTACAATTGGATATAGTAATTGAGTCAATACTCGCAATCTTTAGTTTGTATTTTTATTAGTTGTTATATAATCATGGGGCAACCGGTTTCGAATCTTACAATATATGACTCATCATCAGGCCCAGTACAAAAAGTCTTCGCAATACAAACTACAAGATAACAGCCATTGAAACTGTTCCACAGCTAAAGATGTACCTGGAAATCCCCAGCCCCATAAGAAGAGTTGACCAAGCAAACAGCCCTTAGTCTCTTAAATTGTTAGTTATGTTCAATGAGGAACCTGGCAAAAAATTCATGTGTTCCCAGTGGTGTATGTTTTTTATCATTTACAGTTGTTTTTTGTCTGATTTAGCAGTTGTTTTTGTATGTTTTATGTTGAAAAAGTGTAAAACATTTAATAATTTAATAATGGGACATCACTCACAAAATTTCCACATGCACAAATTTTAAAAAATTGTTTTTTGGTTGCCAGAGACTTTTTATTATTTTTTATTTACAAAAAAAAGATAATAATAAAAAGTCTCTGGCAACCAAAGAACAATTTTTTAAAATTTGTGCATGTGGAAATTTTGTGAGTGATGTCCCATTATTAAATGTTTTACACTTTTTCAACATAAAACATACAAAAACAACTGCTAAGTCAGACAAAAAACAACTGTAAATGATAAAAAACATACACCACTGGGAACACAGGAATTTTTTGCCAGATTCCACATTGAACATAACTAACCATTTAAGAGACTAAGGGCTGTTTGATTGGTCAACTCTTCTTATGGGGCTGGTGATTTCCAGGTACATCTTTAGCTGTGGAACAGCTTCAATGGCTGTTATCTTGTAGTTTGTATTGAGAAGACTTTTTGTACTGGGCCTGATGATGAGTCATATATTGTAAGACTCGAAACCGGTTGCCCCATGATTATATAACAACTAATAAAAATACAAACTAAAGATTGCGAGTATTGACTCAATTACTATATCCAATTGTATAATGGACTCGCATTGGCAACCCTTTCATCACTTAATAAAACTATTTTAAAGCTTTATACTCTCTATATATAGTCTAAGAGCTAGTGAACCCTCCGACTAACGGACTTCCTGTAAGGCTAGAAATTTGAATAGTGATAATTCATAGCACATCAAGGCTAAAAACCATGACCTGGCAGGCATCACCCCTGCACGTGTATCTACGAGGTGAATCGAAAAGTGTTAGGGGTAAAATAAACTTTCTCCTGTAAGGATTAAATTTAAGTATGTGTTTGAGTAAGTCATTTAGAAGAAATGTATACAATGACAGGCGATTCTGAACAGCATAACACCTTGCCAGGCGAGGGAAAAGATTAGGGTTTTTTTCCTAAAATTATTTTTTTTGCATCGAACAAAAATTTTTTAGATTTCTTGAATCATTCCAAACAGAAAAGGTTTCTAGTGACTTTTCTCTTAGGTTACTAGTTTTTGAGATATAAGCCATTAAGGATTTAAAAAATTGCGAAATCGGCCATTTTTAACCCTGATTGGACATTTAACTGAAAATTTCAATGTTGCCAAGGTGGGTAGATATTCTTTAAACATCGATTGATGAAATCCCGAAGAGTTCTTTGCAATACAATATCGAAAACCCTTTGTTTTTTAATTACTAATCAAGCGAGCGCGACACTGTAGTGTAAGTGATGACGTTTGAGTTTGCACAAATTCATTATCTCGAGAATGAGCTAATTAAAAGAGAAATCCTTAGACAGGTCGATTTTTATTTTTAAATTATTACTTATTGGCATATATATAATACTAGTGACGTCATCCATCTGGGCGTGATGACGTAATCGATGATATTTTTGAATGGGAGTAGGGGTTGTGTGACAGCTCATTTGAAAGGTTATTTAATTCTCTATTCAGTAATATAAACATTAACATAATTATTTATACAGGGTATACAAAAACAAATTTCTTCTTTTTGTGTAAATTAATTTAATAAAAAATTTTTTTTGTACACCCTGTACAAATAATTATGTTAATGTTTATATTACTGAACAGAGAATTAAATAACCTTTCAAATGAGATATTACACAACCCCTACTCTCATTTAAAAAAATCATCGATTACGTCGTCACGCCCAGATGGATGACGTCACTAGTATTATATATATGCCAAAAATCCTAATTAAAAAATAAAAATCGACCTGTCAGAGCCTTTTTCTTCAAATTTACCCATTCTCGAGATAATGAATTTATGCAAACTCAAACGTTCTCACTTATAGTACAGTGTCGCGCCCGCTTGAATAACAATTAAAAAACAAAGAGGTTTTCGATATTGTATTGCAAAAAACTCTTAGGGATTTCATCAATCTATGTTTAAAGAATATCTACCCACCTTGGCCACATTGAAATTTTCAGTTAAATGTCCAATTCAGGGTCAAAATGACCGATTCGCAATTTTTTTAATTTATAATCGCTTATACGTCAAATACTATCAACCTAAGAGAAAAGTCACTAAAGACCTTTTCTGTTTGGAATGATTCAAAAAACCTAAAAAAACTTTGTTCGATGCAAAAAAATAATTTTAGGAAAAAACCCTATCCTTTCCCCTCTCCTGGCAAGGTCTTATGCTAATCGCCTGTCATTGTACACATTTCTTTTAAATGACTTACTCAAACACATACCTAAATTTAAAGTTTACAGGAGAAAGTTTATTTTCCCCCCTAAATTTGCACTTTTCGATTCACCTGGTAAATACACGTGCAGGGCTGATGCCTGCCAGGGCATGGTTTTTAGCCTTGGTGTGCTATGAATTATCACTATACAAATTTCTAGCCTTACAGGAAGACCGTTAGTCGGAGGGTTCACTACCTCTTAGACTAATATTAAATTCATTAGCGCCCATATAAAAATTTTTAGGAGGGGGGTCAGAGGTGAAGATATTGCACGTTACATTTTTTATACTTTAGTTGACAATATATAATTTAAAGCACTCGAAAAGCTAGGGGGCACGGCCCCCCTGCAGACTGCAGATGAGTATGGGCGCCCATGGATAAATTATATATATTATACAAACAGTGCGAAATAATAACCATCAGGTGACTGAGTTGTTAAAAACTGTGGACGATTTCCAGCAAGAGCTATACAGTATAGTAGTAGACGGGACACCGAATTAAAGATAAAAAGTTCAACTGATAAAACTATATCAAATCAAGGTTATGTACTAGTATCAGAAGATATAATGCTTAGTGCGACCAGACAAGCAATGGATAATATGAAAAACAATAATTCGCATCAAAAGCAGTGGCGTGGAAAAACAACAATAAAACTTCAGAACTAATTCAGACAAAGTAAAATGGGCCGAGGTGATCGCCAATAACCTTAAAAGATGAGACACACTAAGAAGAAGAAGAAGAAGAAGAAGAAGAAGAAGAAGACGAAGAAGAAGAAGAAGAAGGGAATTCAAAAACAAAGATAAATCGGTTATTTATAATTTGGACAGAGAATAACAAACATTAAAAGAATATCTAAACCAGAAAATACACAGGGTGCCCCGAAAAGATTGGTCATAACTTATACCACCCATTCTGGGGTCAAAAATAGTTCGGTTGAACCTAACTTACCTTAATAGGTACAAATGTGCCCATAAAAAAAGTTACAGCCCTTTGAAGTTACAAAATGAAAATCGATTTTTTTCAATATATCGAAAACTATTGGAGATTTTTTATTGAAAATCATTCTTATGGCAGGAACATCTTAAAACAGAATTATAGTAAAATTTGTCCACCCCATAAAATTCTATGGGGGTTTTGTTCCCTGAAACCCCCCAAACTTTTGTACACCTTCCAATTATTTCATTATTGTGGTACCATTAGTTAAACACAACGTTTTTAAAACTTTTTTGCATCCTTTAGTATTTTTGCGATAAGCCAGTTTTTATCGAGATGCGGCTTGCTTCTTTTTTAATATATTTACATAAAAATTTTATGGGGGGTTTGTTCCTTTAAACCCCCCAAATGTTTGTGTACGTTCCAATTAAACTATTATTGTGGTACCATTAGTTAAACACAGTGTTTTTAAAACTTTTTTGCCTCCTAGTCTTTTTTTGATAAGTCATCCATCTTTTATCGAGATGTGGCTTCTTTTTCAAAATATACCTAAAAATGTAAGTTATTAATAAATTATCAGATAACATATTAACAGGTGTCTATAATCATAGTTAACCATATAATATGTACAAATATGTGGTGGATTCGACAAATATTCAAAATATCTCGATAAACACTGGCTTATCAAAAAAGTACTAATAGGCAAAAAAGTTTTAAAAACATTGTGTTTAACTAATGGCGCCACAATAATAATTTAGTTGGAACGTACACAAAAGTTTGGGGGGTTTAAGGGATCAAAACCCTACTTTCCCCAGTACTTTCCTTTCGAATGTGTCGAGTTTGTTTTTGGATGTTTCTTTCAGGACCCATGCTTCACTGCCATAGCATGTTATTGGTCGAATTAAAGTTTTATAGATTCTCATCTTTGTATTTCGGTGGACATTTTTAGACCTAAATATATGGGAGAGGGCAAAATAAGCTCTGTTTGCCTGCGTTATTCTCTTCCGTATTTCTCCATCTTCTGATCCGTCGGCATATATTTCTACTCCCAGGTATGTAAACTTTCCAACCGTTTCAATGTCCTCTTCATGTATAATGTTTTGGGGGACTATATTTCTTCTCGTTTGAGTCATTATTTGTGTTTTTAACTCTGCGTATGTTTCCTGTGCTCCTGTTGATGTTCTACTCATAATATTAATATAATCGGCATAAGCGGCCAGTTGAACCGTTCGGTTGGTCAGTAGGTTTCCTCGTCCAGTTTGCATTTGCCTAACCGCATACTCCAGTGCCAGGTTAAACAATGTTGGGGCCAGCCCATCTCCCTGCTTTAGTCCCTGCGAAATTTTGAAAAAGTCTGTCCGGTAGTTTTGTATTCGTACAAATGCCTGAGTTTCATACATTGTGGCTTTAATGAGTCTTATTAGCTTGTGTGTTATTGTCAATTCAGCCAATATATAGTATAGTTTGTTCCTTTTGACTGAGTCGTATGCCTGTTTAAAGTCTACAAACACGTTGTGAACAAACATCAATATCGTGTTCCCATGATTTGATCAAGATCTGTTTGGCTGTAAATATTTGATCCAGTGTCGATCTTCCCCGTCGGAAGCCCGTCTGATAGTCTCCAATAATTTTTTCTGTTAGTGGTTGGAGCCGCTGGTTTATAATATTCGTGAGGACTTTATATGCTGTACATAGTAGAGAGATTCCACGGTAGTTTTTGCATTGGAGTTTGTCTCCTTTTTATAGATTGGGCATACTATACTTTTCTTCCAGTCGTCGGGTATTTTCTCTTCTTGCCATATGTCTTTGATGAGCGCGTGGATGTAACTTGCTAGGTGGTCGTCACCTACCTTATATAGTTCTGCTGGTATTTCGTCAACTCCCGGAGCTTTATTGTTTTTCTGGGCCTTAATAGCTTCGAGAACTTCCTCTATAGTTGGAGCTTCTACTCCATTATCTACTTCATTCTCTTCTCTTCTCATGTCTACTTGTGTTCCAAGTAGGGTCTGAAAATAATGCTTCCAGGTTTCTGTAACTTTCTGTTGGTCACTGATTATAATAATAATAATAATAATAATGGTGCAGGGTGGCAGGGTGTTAAGGAGGCGGGCCCCTGTCATACAATCAGCTACAGCCCAACCACAACCACAACCACAAGCGAGCCAAACAACAACAAGAGCTCCACCCGCCGAAGGTGCTGCGCTGGATCATCAGCCGGCGCTCACTCAAGCGGGACGACCGAGGCAGCGCATGAAATGGACTGTGTCCATTAATGAAAACATTTTGCGCTTCTATTACAAGGTGACAAACCTAGGTCAAGAAACAATCGGCTACCGACAACAGCTGTATGCCGAATTTTGCAGGACGTACCCAGATATTCAAGTATCGGAGCAAAGAGTATCAGATCAATACCGGGTAATCATAAGGAACAACCTTATCCCAGAGACTAGACGCAATTCTATCAAAAGCGAAGTCGAACGGGAGATTAATAACCAAGAACAAGTTTTAGATCAAGTCCCTAATGAAATCCTCGATGAGCAGACTCCTGAGATTCCCATGCCAGAAACTCAACCTGATAATACACAGCAGGAAAACAACGAGTTGCGCGATAGTCTAGCAAACGAAATGGCTCGTGCCGTACAAGAGTTTAATGGAACAAACCCACTTAGCAGACCACCGCTACCACGAATAAACTCTTGTAAGAAACTAGGTGCGCTGTTACAAATTGTGAACAATGAAGTCCTACCCAACTATGTCGTAGAAGCTCACACGTTGGAATATTTGCATATGCTAACCTACTGTGCAGCAACAGCAATTGCTAATGTAATGGGCGTTAAGATCAGAACACGACGGGTTACTAATAACGAAAGAACTGGTAACAGAATTGCACCATGGGAAAAAAGACTGCTCGGAAAGATCGAATTATTACGTAGGGATATTGGTATAGTCACAGAATACATACGAGGTGTAACAAGTAGAAAAGTCATCAGAAGAGCTGAAGAAATAATGCTGACTACCGCAAGACACTCAAGATATGATCCAGAAAACAACACAGCCCATCAGTGTCTGGATACATTAAAACAAAAGCTCTCCGTTTATTCAGGACGACTAAGGAGGTACAAAGTTAGTAACAACCGCAAAAGCGACAATGTTCTTTTTGAAAGTTCTGAAAAGGTGTTCTATCGAAAACTCAATTCCACTGTAGAACGTGTCGATAAGACTTACCCAAGCCAAGAAGAAATTCATGAGTTTTGGGGAAATCAACTTTCCACGCCAGCTGCTCTTAACAGCAATGCTGGATGGATAGAAGATACGACACAGAACTGCCAACACTACATTACCACCCTTTACGAACCCTTCACTACTGAAGAAGTTTCAAATACCATCCAAGAGCTTCATAACTGGAAATCTCCTGGACCAGACGGAGTTCAAAACTTTTGGCTCAAGAAGTTTTGGAGTGTTCATGAATGCTTATCAACACTAATTAATCATGTAATTTCTAATCCGCAGGATATAATGAGTGATTTCTAACCAGGCATATTCCAAAAAGAGGAATCTTTTTACTGCCTTCATTGATTACCGCCTTGACAAGAAGGCCTTTCACAGAAACTGAAAATATCGCAATCAGCCGGGGCCTGTTTCAAGGAGATTCGTTGAGTCCACTGTGGTTCTGTCTAGCTATGAACCCACTATCTCAGCTATTAAACTCCACAGACGCAGGTTTTAGCATCAAAAATAACAACAATGTGGTGGCGAAGCTTAATCATTTATTGTATATGGATGATTTGAAATTAATGGCTTCCACTCGAAACCAACTCGATGAGATGCTAAAAACTGTAGAAACTTTTTCTAATGATATAAGCATGCACTTCGGACTAGACAAGTGCCGTATCTTAAATATAGTCAAAGGAAAAGTACAGCCCGGAGGATTCGATATGCAAAATGGCCAGAACATTGAGGCCATGGGTGAAAACGATATGTATAAATATCTTGGAGTAAAGCAAGCGCGGAGAATTGACCATAAACAAATGAAAACAGAGATAACTACTGAGTTTATACGCAGGATAAAACAGCTGCTTCGCTCACACCTTAATAGTAGAAATTTGTTTAAGGCACTAAATACCTACGCATGTTCCGCGCTTAGCTATTCATTTGGCATTGTTAAGTGGACAAAAACGGACATAGAAAATCTTCAGCGAAAAGTAAGAACGCACCTCACAAAGGCACAAAAACACCATCCAAAAAGTGCAGTAGAAAGAACGACATTACCGCGGAATTTAGGAGGAAGAGGACTTATGGATATAGGTGAGCAATTAGACAAACAAATTGCTAATTTAAGATCTTATTTTCAGATGCAGGCTGAAACATCTACTCTACATCGCGCTATCTGCGCAGTAGATGACACAACACCGATAAAACTGAGGGAAGCAGAACTGCGCATAAACCACCTTACTAAGGACGAAAAAGTGCGCGCCTGGATGGGTAAACCTCTGCACGGGCGACATCCCAATGAGGTCAGCCAAGATTATGTCGACAATATAGCGTCGAACTACTGGTTGACATCAGGAAAGATGTTCCCTGAAACGGAGGGTTCATTACTGGCCATTCAGGATCAGGTTATACCAACCAGAAATTACCTGAAATATATCATCAAAGACCCTCATGTTCAAAACGACAGATGCCGATATGGATGTCAAGCCCAAGAAACCATCCAACATCTTACAGGGGGCTGCTAGGCATTTGCTGCAACTGAGTACAAGGAACGGCATGACGCAGTGGGAAAAATCCTTCATCAGGAGATAGCTATCAAGCTGGGACTTCTTCAAACCGACCATCTCCCATATTATCAATACGTCCCTGAGAGTATGCTTGAGGATGGCAACTACAAGCTATACTGGGACCGCACTGTTCTCACAGACCAAACAGTGGCGCATAATAGACCAGATCTCGTATTAGTCAATAAATTAACGAGACAAACAACCCTCATTGATGTGGCGATTCCTAACAACAATAATCTACGTACTAAATTTACTGAAAAGATCGTTAAGTACAGAGATCTGGAAATTCAAATACGGAGACAATGGAGAATGCAAAGTACCCAGACGATACCGATTATTATGTCTACTACTGGAGTCATTCTGAAGACCCTCCTCGAAAGCATAAAAAAGCTGGGTCTTAATGAACATCTTTATAAGACCATGCAGAAAGCAGTACTACCCGCAACGGCCAGATGCGTACGAAAATTTTTGGGAGATACACCTGCATACCAAGTCACCTAGGGCTCGATAACACGGAAAGAGTCCCACCAGAGCTCAATCCTTTTGATACCGTAGGTCGTAGGTATCTGGGATGAGTCAATTTTTCCCTTAGAGGGAGTGTGAGCCGTATGGCTAAATCTGGGATAATAATAATAATGATGATTTTAAATTATTGGCTTCCACTCGAAACCAACTCGATGAGATGCTAAAAACTGTAGAAACTTTTTCTAATGATATTAGCATGCACTTCGGACTAGACAAGTGCCGTATTTTAAATATAGTCAAAGGAAAAGTACAGCCCGGAGGATTCGATATGCAAAATGGCCAGAACATCGAGGCCATGGGTGAAAACGATATGTATAAATATCTTGGAGTAAAGCAAGCGCGGAGAATTGACCATAAACAAATGAAAACAGAGATAACTACTGAGTTTATACGAAGGGTAAAACAGCTGCTTCGGTCACACCTTAATAGTAGAAATTTGTTTAAGGCACTAAACACCTACGCATGGTCCGCGCTTAGCTATTCATTTGGCATTGTTAAGTGGACAAAAACGGACATAGAAAATCTTCAGCGAAAAGTAAGAACGCACCTCACAAAGGCACAAAAACATCATCCAAAAAGTGCAGTAGAAAGAACGACATTACCGCGGAATTTAGGAGGAAGAGGACTTATGGATATAGGTGAGCAATTAGACAAACAAATTGATAATTTAAGATCTTATTTTCAGATGCAGGCTGAAACATCTACTCTACATCGCGCTATCTGCGCAGTAGATGACACAACACCGATAAAACTGATGGAAGCAGAACTGCGCATAAACCACCTTACTAAGGACGAAAAAGTGCGCGCCTGGATGGGTAAACCTCTGCACGGGCGATATCCCAATGAGGTCAGCCAAGATTATGTCGACAATATAGCGTCGAACTACTGGTTGACATCAGGAAAGATGTTCCCTGAAACGGAGGGTTCATTACTGGCCATTCAGGATCAGGTTATACCAACCAGAAATTACCTGAAATATATCATCAAAGACCCTCATGTTCAAAACGACAGATGCCGATATGGATGTCAAGCCCAAGAAACCATCCAACATCTTACAGGGGGCTGCCAGGCATTTGCTGCAACTGAGTACAAGGAACGGCATGACGCAGTGGGAAAAATCCTTCATCAGGAGATAGCTATCAAGCTGAGACTTCTTCAAACCGACCATCTCCCATATTATCAATACGTCCCTGAGAGTATGCTTGAGGATGGCAACTACAAGCTATACTGGGACCGCACTGTTCTCACAGACCAAACAGTGGCGCATAATAGACCAGATCTCGTATTAGTTAATAAATTAACGAAACAAACAACCCTCATTGATGTGGCGATTCCTAACAACAATAATCTACGTACTAAATTTACTGAAAAGATCGCCAAGTACAGAGATCTGGAAATTCAAATACAGAGACAATGGAGAATGCAAAGTACCCAGACGATACCGATTATTATGTCTACTACTGGAGTCATTCCGAAGACCCTCCTCGAAAGCATAAAAAAGCTGGGTCTTAATGAACATCTTTATAAGACCATGCAGAAAGCAGTACTACTCGCAACGGCCAGATGTGTACGAAAATTTTTGGGAGATACACCTGCATACCAAGTCACCTAGGGCTCGATAATACGGAAAGAGTCCCACCAGAGCTCAATCCTTTTGATACCGTAGGTATCTGGGATGAGTCAATTTTCCATTTAGAGGGAGTGTGAGCCGTATGGCTAAATCTGGATAATAATAATAATAATAACCTGTGGGAGTTTTTTGTCAGTTCTTCTATCAGGCGCGGCCCCCTGCGAATGGGGGATGCTCTCTGGGTATTCGTGGCGCCAGTACCCAGAGAGTAGCAGGGATACTTGCCGTGGAACAAAAACTGACACCTGGCAGTAGGTATAAAATGCACACCCATGAGAATGGAGAATAATAATTTATGTTTAGGATCGCTGCCTGGGGATCGCCAGGGCACATCTGGAGCCGGCGCTGGACGTGACAGCATGCGGGACGTCGGTGGCAGGGTGTTGAGAAGGCGGGCCCCTGTCATACAATCAGCTACAGCCCAACCACAACCACAACCACAAGCGAGCCAAACAACAACAAGAGCTCCACCCGCCGAAGGTGCTGCGCTGGATCATCAGCCGGCGCTCACTCAAGCGGGACGGCCGAGGCAGTGCTTAAAATGGACTGTGTCCATTAATGAAAACATTTTGCGCTTCTACTACAAGGTGACAAACCTCGGTCAAGAAACAATCGGCTACCGACAACAGCTGTATGCCGAATTTTGCAGGACGTACCCAGATATTCAAGTATCGGAGCAACGAGTATCAGACCAGTACCGGGTAATTATAAGAAACAACCTTATCCCAGAGACTAGACGCAATATCATCAGAAGCGAAGTCGAACGGGAGATTCATACCGATGTTGTAATTGAAGATCAAGTCCCCAATGAAGTTCATGAGCAGATTCCTGAGCTTGCCATACAAGAAACTCAACCTGACAATACAGAGCAGGAAAACAACAAGCTACATGATAACCTAGTAAGCGAAATGGCACGTGCTGTACAAGAATTTAATGGAACAAACCCACTTAGCAGACCACCGCTACCACGAATAAACTCTTGTAAGAGACTAGGTGTGCTGTTACAAATTGTGAACACTGAAGTCCTACCCAATTATGTCGTAGAAGCCCACACATCAGAGTATCTGCACATGCTAATCTACTGTGCAGCAACAGCAATTGCTAATGTAATGGGCATTAAGATCAGAACACGACGGGGTACTAATAATGGAGGGACTGGTAGCAGAACTGCACCCTGGGAAAAAAGACTGCTCGGAAAGATTGAATTGCTGCGTAGGAATATTGGTCAAGTCACAGAATATATACGAGGTGTAAGAAGTACAAGAGTCATCAGGAGAGCTGAAGAAATAATACGGAATACTGCAAGACACTCAAGATACGATCCAGAAAACAACACAGCCCAACAGTGCCTGGATACATTAAAACAAAGACTCTGAGTTTATTCAGGACGACTAAGAAGGTACAAAGTGAGTAACAACCGAAAATCCGACAAAGCCCTTTTTGAGACTGCTGAGAAGACGTTCTATCGAAAACTCAATTCCACCGTAGAAAATCTCGATGAGTCTTACCCAAGCCAAGAAGAAATTCATGAGTTTTGGGGAAATCAACTTTCCACACCAGCTGCCCTAACAACAATGCTGGATGGATAGAAGATACGGCACAGAACTGCCAACACTACACTACTACTCTCTACGAACCCTTCACCACTGAAGAAGTCTCAAATATCATCAAAGAGCTTCATAACTGGAAATCTCCTGGACCAGACGGAGTTCAAAACTTTTGGCTCAAGAAGTTTTGGAGTGCTCATGAATGCTTATCAACACTAATTAATCATGTTATTTCTAATCCGCAGGATATACCATCATTCCTAACTCAGGGAACCACTTATTTAATACCGAAGGATCAAAATAACACCCAAGATCCAGCAAAATACCGCCCAATTACTTGCCTTCCAACTTTGTATAAATTGGTCACATCCTGTGTAGCCCGGCGTATCTACCAACACTGTGCTCTGAACAATATCATAGAGCCTCAACAGAAAGGATGCGCTAAGGGTTCCATGGGTTGCAAAGAACAACTTATCATCGACTCGAGTCATTTCTAATCAAGCATATTCCAAAAAGAGGAATCTATTTACTGCTTTTATTGATTACAAGAAGGCCTTTGATTCAGTGCCGCATGAATGGCTTATAGATATATCGAGAATATATAAAGTCGATGATAATATAGTGACCTTTTTACAACATATAATGACAGAGTGGAAAACTAGAATTCACCTTCAAATACCTGGTGAAAGTAACATCGAAACTGAAAATATCGTAATCAGCCGGGGCCTGTTTAAAGGAGATTCGTTGAGTCCTCTGTGGTTCTGTCTAGCTATGAACCCACTATCTCAGCTATTGAACTCCTCAGATGCAGGTTTTAGCATAAAAAATAACAACAATGTGGTGGCGAAGCTTAATCATTTATTGTACATGGATGATTTGAAATTAATGGCTTCCACTCGAAACCAACTCGACGAGATGCTAAAAACTGTAGAAACTTTTTCTAATGATATTAGTATGCACTTCGGACTAGATAAGTGCCGTATTTTAAACATAATCAGAGGAAAAGAACAGCCCGGAGGATTCGATATGCAAAATGGCCAGAACATCGAGGCCATGGGTGAAAACGATATGTATAAATATCTTCGAGTAAAGCAAGCGCGGAAAATTGACCATAAACAAATGAAAACAAAGATAACTACTGAGTTTATACGAAGGGTAAAACAGCTGCTTCGCTCACACCTTAACAGTAGAAATTTGTTTAAGGCACTAAACACCTACGCATGTTCCGCGCTTAGCTACTCATTTGGTATTGTTAAGTGGACAAAAACAGATATAGAAGCTCTTTAGCGAAAAGTACGAACACACCTCATAAAGGCACAAAAACACCATCCTAAAAGTGCAGTAGAAAGAACAACATTACCACGGAATCTAGGAGGAAGAGGACTTATGGATATGGGTGAGCAATTAGATAAACAAATTGCTAATTTAAGAACTTATTTTCAGATGCAGGCTGAGACATCTACTCTACATCGCGCTATCTGCGCAGTATATGACACAATACCGATCAAACTGAGGGAACCAGAAATGCGCATAAACCACCTTACTAAGGACGAAAAAGTGCGCGCCTGGATGGGTAAACCTCTGCACGGGCGACATCCCAATGAGGCCAGACAAGATTATGTCGACAATATAGCGTCGAACTACTGGTTGACATCAGGAAAGATGTTCCCTGAGACGGAGGGTTCATTACTGGCCATTCAGGATCAGGTTATACCAACCAGAAATTACCTGAAATATATCATCAAAGACCCTCAGGTTCAAAACGACATATGCCGATATGGATGTCAAGCCCAAGAAACCATCCAACATCTTACAGGGGGCTGCCAGGCATTTGCTTCAACTGAATACAAGGAACGGCATGACGCAGTGAGAAAAATCCTTCATCAAGAGATAGCTATCAAGCTGGGACTTCTCCAAACAGACCATCTCCCGTATTATCAATACGTCCCTGAGAGTATGCTTGAGGATGGCAACTACAAGCTATACTGGGACCGCACTGTGCTCACAGACCAAACAGTGGCACATAATAGACCAGATCTCGTACTAGTTAATAAATTAACAAGACAAACAACAGTAATTGATGTGGCGATACCTAACTACAAGCAACTGCAACTACAAGCTATACTGGGACCGCACTGTGCTCACAGACCAAACAGTGGCACATAATAGACCAGATCTCGTACTAGTTAATAAATTAACAAGACAAACAACACTAATTGATGTGGCGATACCTAACAACAATAATCTACGTAGTAAATTTACTGAAAAGATCGCCAAGTACAGAGATCTAGAAATTCAAATACGAAGGCTATGGAGAATGCAAAGTACCCAGACGATACCGATTATTATGTCTACCACTGGAGTCATTCCGAAGACCCTCCTCGAAAGCATAAAAAAGCTGGGTCTGAATGAACATGTTTACAAGACCATGCAGAAAGCTGTACTACTCGCGACGGCCAGATGCGTACGAAAATTTCTGGGAGATACACCTGCATTCCAAGTCACCTAGGGCTCGATAACACGAAAAGAGTCCCACCAGAGCTCAATCCTTTTGATACCGTAGGTATCTGGGATGAGTCAATTTTCCCCTTAAAGGGAGTGTGAGCCGTATGGCTAAATCTGGATAATAATAATAATAATAATGGAGAATGCAAAGTACCCAGACGATACCTATTGTTATGTCTACTACTGAAGTCATTCCGAAGAACCTCCTCGAAAGCATAAAAAGGCTGGGTCTAAATGAACATCTTTACAAGACCATGCAGAAAGCTGTACTACTCGCAACGGCCAGATGTGTACGAAAATTTTTGGGAGATACACCTGCATACCAAGTCACCTAGGGCTCGATAACACGGAAAGAGTCCCACCAGAGCTCAATCCTTTTGATACTGTAGGTATCTGGGATGAGTCAATTTTCCCCTTAGAGGGAGTGTGAGCCGTATGGCTAAATCTGAGGATAATAATAATAAGTCTACTACTAATATGTACTACTACTAATAATATGTCTACTACTGGAGTCATTCCGAAGACCCTCCTCGAAAGCATAAAAAAGCTGGGTCTTAATGAACATCTTTATAAGACCATGCAGAAAGCAGTACTACTCGCAACGGCCAGATGCGTACGAAAATTTTTGGGAGATACACCTGCATACCAAGTCACCTAGGGCTCGATAACACGGAAAGAGTCCCACCAGAGCTCAATCCTTTTGATACCGTAGGTATCTGGGATGAGTCAATTTTCCCCTTAGAGGGAGTGTGAGCCGTATGGCTAAATCTGGATAATAATAATAATGTTTGTTAGCGAATTCCAAAGATCTTTTATGAATACAAAATATTTTTAAGCCACAAATCTTAACTAATAAACAGAAATTTCCACAGAAGTAACACCAGTGCAAGCACTGGAGTTGCTTGTATGTGGACGTACAATATACTTTATGGAATATTATTAATAATGTAAATATTTAAATAGTTATAATTACACCAATGACACTAATATTAGGTAACTATTGTCCTTTTCATGATCATTTTTCAGTGCGTAACAAATGATAGGAAAGAGGGTAAGTCCGTGATAATCCACATTTATGAAATTTATTCTAACATGACATTTTAGTTAAATCTGACAGTTGTCACATTTTATTTTCAATTTGGAATAAAAACAAATCAAACGTGTTTCTTGTATTTATAAAATGGTTTTTTCTTTGATTTGTATAGTCTTATAAATTATACAGATTATATTTTTAATATTATTATCTAATTAAAAAAAAATATTTCTTTTATTATGGCGCCATCTATCGACAACTAGAATAACTAGAATACATGGTATAAATGTCACCGACGAAATGTAATCACCGACGTGTCTTTTTTTCTGTCACATACAATTTATTGCGTTAGAAAGAAATCGAAAAACTGTGACGCACTGAAAGATGATCATGAGAAAAACAATAGTAGTAATCTGATCAAATCTACTTAACAATAATGCTAACCACTGAATACATAATTAGTGAAAAAATAATCCTATCATTTATACAAGTAAAGGTTATCCAAGAACATTCAAAAACTGAACGAAACCGAAATAGCCATCTCTACCTTTCTAATGACAATGTCACTGTCAACCTAATGTTTACATCTGCAGTTTCCATACCAGTGAGAATTTTACTACACGTAATTTGCCGTGTAAAGACAGAAAAAGTAGGGATAGCCGTAAAATATTTGCGAAATATGTACCCATAGCCTTAAAATATTTATTCTAAATTTAAATTTAACAGTTTTTATTTGGAAGATAGAGACAAAGGTTATGTGTAACTAATTATAGAAATACATAAATTCATATCATTTTTAAACTTATTTTTTCAATATTAAAAACTTTCTATCCCTAAAAATTTGATTGCGTATTTATTATATAAGAGCATACTGACTTGTACAGTGCCGGACTAAAACTAATGCATAGGTATTGATAAAAGGTATTAAATATAAAACAAAATATCTGTTTATAAATAAGAACAATTTCGACAAATATGCATCAGAAATAATACAAGAAGTGAAAGTGAAAAGGATATTTTAATGAAGTTAACAAACAAATGAATGAAATAAGTATGATAGTAAATATGTCTCAAGATGTATCAATAAACGCGATATTCTATGGCTGTATAAATACGTAGGCTGTATAAATAGTGAAACTTAAATTTTCCATAACATTTTTTTTTATTGAATTATAAAGAAGTGAATATTAAAACTGATATTTAAAAGTATCTTCTTTTTCTCCTTTTTCAGACGTGACTTATTAATCTCTGGGACATGGTCATAAGACCTTTGTATTTTTCATTAAACCCTTATGTCATGTGGCCTTCAATAAAGCCAACAGTTTATACATTGGTAGGTTTAGGATCTCTTCTGGTTCAATTCTCAGCTGACCAGTAAATTTCTGCCTCATATCACTGAGCACAATGGAATATCTTGGGATATGTATGGTCGCGTCTTTTATTTTTCCATTTCGCATTTTCTATACCAGCCACCTCTAAACCTCAATTTTTTCATCATCTTTAGTTATGCCATAAAATGATTCTAAGCTTACAAAGGTTTCTTTCGAAAGCTTAAGCTGTCAGTAGAAAAACGTAACATCTCAACAATCTAATTTTATGTTTATAACTTAATCGTGAAATGTAAAGAGTTTTGACTTATTTTAAAAACCTACTTTAAAAACTACAGTGCGTCCATAAAGTAACGCATAAATTCATTATTTCGTAAACCCGCAACTTCTAAAAAAAATCCCAAAACAGGTCGAATTTTATTTTCAAATTATGATTTTTTGGCATATATATCATATTCGTGACGTCATCAATCTGGGCGTGATAACATCGATGGGTTTTTGACAAAACATCGTAACCGACAAAACGCAAATTTTACAGGAGGCGACTTTTTCTTATACCGACTTTTCGGTTAATATAATTAAAATTTTGAAACTGTGATAAATTAGTACATAAAAAAAGATAATAATTAAAGAAAAAAAAACTGTAATATAACATTCTTTAATTAAATTATGTAGCATACGATACTTTGTGAGACCTTGTCTGTGTAAATTTTAGTTGAAGCTTGTCGCTTAAGATAAACATCGATAGTTTTAAGGTATCAATTTATAAATGAATATTCATAAATAACGTAAGTATCTTAACAGTAAAAATATTATGACAAAAATCGACAAAGAAAAATAAAATTTAATAAATATATTAATCTGTGACACTCTGATCTTCTTCATCAGTTTCTGCCAATGTGTCAGGAATTTCACTTTTGTAACTTAACTGTTCATATTCTTGCACAAACTCCTGTGGTATGACATGTTTCAGACATAGGTTTATGTGTTTGTTAAAGCTTAAGATGTAATCTTTAAACTGCACTAAATTATTTTGCTTTAGACATGAAATAAACAACTTCTTTTTGAGAAAATTAAGAAAGATAAAACAAATGTAATACAATAACCGAAAAATATCATTTAAAAAAATGTTTATACAAAGTCATTAAAACTTTTTTCTGTACCTACAACTTACCTAAATAATAACAAGCTTAAAAATGTATAAATGTAATTGTTTTTGAGCTCTGGCGCAGTATGTCTGCATAACTTGGAACCTATTGATTACTTTTTATTATTAGTTTAAAAAAACTACTAATCAGATATTAAATTTCATTAATTTCATACGAGATATGTCAAAAAATATGAATCTTGTTCAAGAGTAAAGTAGCTTTATATTTCACAATATCGAAAATTGTTAATAAAAAAAGTTGTTTGGAATTAAAAACTATGTTTCAATGTTCGTTCTATATTGACTCCCCTACATTTGTTTCAGGTTTCAGTGAACTTACTACGTTGATATATTTACTACTAAGTTGATATATTTCTGTTGCAAATATAATATTTATGATATTTGCACAAGAACAACTAAAAACCATAGGTTACGTCATTACCAAATTAGTAAATTAGACTTCAAATTCTATGAAAAAGACAATAAACCATGAAAACAAGTATTAAAAACTTACCGCATCTATTGAATAAAAGGATTTATAAAAACTACCACTATTTTCGTTTTAAATTGTTGGAGCGAAATAAAATTTCCACTGAATTCTAACACATTTAAGATAACACTGAGTAATCCTAACGGTCATTTTGGTCATTGAATCTTATCGTAAGCGACAAAATATGCAAACGTAAACGACAAGATTTATGGCGTTTACTATCAACTGTCGGTACTACCTTGGCGTTTACGATACCATAGGCACAAAATAAGTTTGAAATGCGGTGGTTACGATAAACATTAAATTCAATTTTAGACACTTCGGATGTTATTAGGAAAAAAATAATTTTGAATTAGCTGTATACTATCGTAAGGAACTATTTAAGATAAAAATCCCATTTTCGGAAAATTGATGCTTACGATGTTTTGTCAAAAACCCGTCGACATAATCGATGATTTTTTTAAAGGAGAATAATGGTCATGTGATAGCTCATTTGAAAGGGTATTCAATCCTCTATTCACTAATATAAACACTAACATAATTATTTATACAAGGTGTCCAAATTGTTTTTTAATTAAATTGACACAAAAGGATGAATGTATGCAATTTATTTAATTCTAAATACTTTTACTGCTGTCAGAAAACAGAAAAAAATTTTATTTGAAAAATAAACATTGATTTCGCTTAAACGAAATGTTCAAACTGTCAAGAGGCAGGTGGGTGGCTGATTTAACATTGAATTTAAGCGAAAACCAATATCTATCCATTCTTCTTTTTGTATATTCAAATAAAAAAAAATTTGAACACTGCATACATAATTATGTTAGTGCTTATAGTGTTAAATAGAGAATTGCATATCCTTTCAAATGAGCCATCACATGACCCCCATTCTCATTTAAAAAAATTATCGATTACGTCATCACGCCCAGATGGAGGACATCACTAGTATGATATATATGCCAGAAAATCAAAATTTAAAAATAAAAATCGACATGTTTCGGGATTTTTACTTAAAGTGGCCGGTTTACGCAATAATGAATTTATGCGTTACTTTATGGACGCACTGTATTTTTTCTGAAGTACTCCATGTTTGGTGTCAATCTTGTAAAAACCTTTTTCATTCGTCTAAAAAATAACTCCAATATAACTCCAATGATCTGGAGTATCTCCAATGATCTGGAATCGGTATAGTCACATTATCTCCAATATTGGCTGGTGGATGAGACTTGTCAGAAGTTGCTTTCATTTCTTAGCCTATTTCGCGAGATTCTCTGCTGCACTTTCTCTAGCTTTTTGATTATTTCTTGCAATAAAGGAGACGTCGAAAGTCTTACTCTGGGTTTAATTGCAAACAATGCCTTGTATGGCGAATATTTTATTCCTGAACCTTACGCCTTAGCACGTAGCAAAACAAATTTCGTCAGATGATCTTCTTCTTCTTCTTAGCCTTCTATCGTCCACGTTTGGACATAGGCCTTTCTCAACTCCTTCCACCAGTCTCTATCCTGAGCAACATATTTCCATTTTGTTCCGGCTACTCTATTAATATCATCAACCCACCTCATCTGTGGTCTTCCTCTCGGTCGTTTACTTTGGTAAGGTCTCCAATGTTGTATTGCTGCATTCCAATGTTGGTCTTTTTGTCTAGCAGTGTGGACTGCTAAGCTCCATTTAGTTTGGCAACTTTTGTTATTATGTCCTCGACTTTTATTTTTGATCTTACCCAGTCGTTCCTCTTTTTATCTGACAGTCTAACATTGCTCTTTCTGTTGTGGCTAGTTTATTCATATTTGCCTTGGTTAGGGTCCAGGTTTGACATCCATATGTCATGATAGGAAGGACGCACTGGTTGAACACTTTACTCCTCAAGTATTGGGGTATTTTGCGGTTCTTAAGTATCCAACTAAGTTTTCCAAATCCTGCCCATGCTATATAGTCTTGCTCTCCTAGTAATTTCCGCACTTTGGTTCTCTTTGTCAAGTTTCAGGATTTGGCCTAGGTAGATATATTCCTGGACTGTTTCTATCTCACTGCCATTTATAGTTATACGTCTGGGGTTATCTGTGTTTGTCATTATTAATATTATAATGACAAACAGATGATCTTAGTAAACCATAATAAATTTAAAATTTCCATCTGCTTGTGTCTGAAAAACGATCAAATCTACCTGGCATTTACTATTCATTGCCGAATGAAAAATGAGCTTAGAAACTAATCCCCTTTTCTTCTTTGTTTTCTTTTGATGACAGACACTATACATATGTAGAAACAAGCTTATCATTTCTTTTTTCTACGAGCGTGCAAAAATGTCTACTTTCGCGCACGCATTTTAGTTTAGAAAGTTTCATTTTTCCGCACGCGTGTTACTTTTCTGCACGCGTGTTACTTTTCCGCACGCGGTTTTTACTTTTCCGCACGCGTGTTAATTTAGATATGTTAATATGGCCTTAACGTAATTATAATACATGCAATAAACTAATATTTAGATATTATTTACTAATTTATTTCAAATATATCTTATTGTGTTCATGTTTTAATGAAATTAACGCGACAATTCGATGAAATAAAATTATTTTGACATAATATTCGAAAGTCAAATCGGTAGACAATAACAGTCGTTTTGAATAATCGTCATGGAAACCAAGATCGTCGTCATGCTAACCAATTATATTGAAAGTTTGGTTTTGACAACCTTGTCATAGAATTAATTTGTGTATGTATTTTCATATTAATTAAATTAATTGATTAAGATTTGGTAATTTTTTAAAGACTCTTAGAAAAAATATTGTTCCTAACTCTTGCAGAAAGTCTCTTTTCCGCACTCGACTGCTTGCCGAACTCCCGCTTCGCGTCGTTCGGCAAACTGCACTCGCGTGCGGAAAAGAATGATTTTCTGCACTTGTTAGGAAAATAACTATTGTAATATGGCAGATTTTTTTGATATTTTGGCTAACATCCTGTCACTATCACCGTGGTACAACGCCAAGAGATGACCAATATTTAAGACTTAAATCTTTGCGAAATCGTACACTTACAGCTTCTTATCTCAAAAATGAGTTACTGATCACAAGACAAGTTAATGTAAGTGACAAAACTGTGACTCGAAGACTTAAAGAGGTTAGTTTGAATCCAAAACGGCCTGCCAGAGTTCCACTTCTTCTACTACAGCATTAAACTCAAAGGTTGCACTTTGCAAGAGCCCACGTTAATTGGAACGAACATCAATGGAGAAGAGTTCTTTTCACAGATGAAACGAGGATACAATTATGGAAGCCAGATGAACGTGAACGAGTATACAGAAGGTCTGGGGAACGTTTCGCGAATGTAATCTTGTACAACATGTTAGTTTTGGTGGCGGTTCCATAATGCTATGGGGTGGCATTAGTTGGGAGAGTCGCACGGAGCTTATTGAGGTGAATATTCGAATGAATGTTGACTGGTACATACGGAACATCCTTGAAGAGCATGTTTTTCCTTATGCCTGCTTCATTGGGTATGATAACTTTGTGCTAATGCATGATAATGCCCGTGAACATACTGCAGGAACAGTCATACAATATCTTGAGGATGTTGGAGTTGAGGCTCTAGACTGGCCACCAATGAGCCCTGATGCATATCCCATAGAATATATATGGGACATATTACAATAAATAAACGATCGAGAGATGATACTGAATAAATATAATGAATATAAAATGCAAAGTTAATCTCTGTATCTCATCTCAGGGATTTATTATGGGATAGTAGAAGGTGATCCGGTTATTCCTGAGCATTAAAACAACCTATAACTACAATAATTATTTATTCAACATAAAATTAAAACAGAAATTGAAGCAAAATATTAGAAAAATGTAGTGACTATTGAACTATTCTTAAATATAAAACACTGTGAGACTTAAAAACCCTAACTTATCACATACACTACATACACATACAATACACCTTGATGAATAAAAAGTACCTACGTTCAGCAAGAATCAGATATTAGTAACCAATTAACCATACTATATTAATATTGTCAAATATGAGGTGAATAATTAGTTTATACCCTGAAGTGTGAAATACCTACTTCTGTAAGTCTACCGGTGAAATTAACTAAGTAGCAATAAATACATACCCTGTAATTACTCTGTTAAATTTAATACCTTCGCTATGTTCCGGTGTACAACGAGGGTAACAGGAGGGACCTAGATCTGTACAAAAATGGTACGTACAGACACACTATGGAATATAAATATGGTATATATAAAAAGAAAGATATTTAAGGGTACTGACTTCCTCTGTTCTTGCTTACTCTGGTACTAGATGCCGGTTACTAGGGCTGGTTACTGGTGCTGATTACGAGGTACTAGTTGCTAGGTGTCGTGGTGACTACTTGCTAGCGCTGGTAAAGGTCCCAAGAAATTGGCCTACCAAGGAGGAGAGAAAATACACTGTCAGTAGGGACAAGACAGGAGAAACACAAGAGACTATATGCCTAATAATAGTTTTAAATATATTTACCTGAGTTTTAGGTGGCCAACAAGACAATTGTTTTTCCTCAAACAAATGCGCCTTTCCTCAAACACCGCCAATGGTAGGAAAGCCTAGGAAAGACAGGGGACATCAGTCCAAGCGTACAACAACGACAAAACTATTGATTTGTTATCAACGTGATACTTGTAAAGAAAATGTATTTAAGATGCTTACCGTAGAGGTTATGTCCTGTGACTAGGTTAAAATTTCCATCTGCCTACACAAATATTATGGCCTATATATCCGTATTTGGCCTACGCCTAATTATACGATGGTTTTTCATAAAACCAGACCATACATTTGCCGATGAACTTGGGTTCTGGAAAACTCTTTTTTCGACCGGAATATCAATCAGGAATCCAAAAACAGGATGTCAACTGTCTGTCTCTTATTGTCATTCCAGCCATTACATAGAACGACACATCGAAACACGGAACCACTAATTGATTTAGTCACATGACAAGAACCGATATCCAAAACCATGAGTAAAAGAAGGATAACACAACCATTACGACGAACTCAAACATTCCTAAACAAATTTACAGAACAGAACCATTCTTCTTATAACAACTAGCATAGGCGTAACCAGGGGGTTTTAAAATATTTATTAGGACCTTCATATTTTACCCAGAAAAACTTTATGATACAGTAAAACAGTACTGTAAATTTCATTGAGATTGGTTCAACAGATTTTGCAAAATAAATTTTGCAATCCAGCTTTCGCAAAAAAGATTCATTTTTTCAAAATGTTACAGGACTGAAAATAAAGCAGATAGCAAGTTGAATTTTTTTTGCTTATAGAAGTGTACTGTAACTTTTATTTGCAATTTGCAAAATTAAAATCGATTAATTACCACGGCGTCAGGAAATTTTTGAAATAAACAATAATTTTTGGTGCTACGCGCAGGACAGCGGTGTTCGATTCACACAAGTTGATTTCCACCAAAATTTCTTCCAATATTTATCTAATATATTATTTTCTTACTCTATATTTTGTTGTATTTTAATATTTTAATTCCATAAAAATCAAACTAATTTTATTAGTGTTTGTGAAAAATTGTTTAAACAATTGCATATGTTTAAAAATAATAAACTTTTATTTTTTAAGTTAAAATATATGAACAAAGAAAGTTTTTGCTAATAAAACTGTTATTTTAAAGGATAGAGTATGTGTTTTTATTTTGCAATAAACAAATTGATTTATTTATATCGAAATGTAATAAAAATTAAAATGTATCAATCATTATTAAAGGTCATTGGAATGCCCAATCAGAGCAAACTATCCGCCGTCCTGCGCGTAGCACCAATAAGTAATGTTTATTTAAAAAATTCCTGACGCCGTGGTGTTAATCGATTTTAATTTTGCAAAATTGCAAATGAAAGGTACAGTACACTTCTATACGCAAAAAAAATTTCAACTTGCTATCTGCTTTATTTTCAGTTCTGTAACATTTTGAAAAAATAAATTTTTTTTACGAAAGCTGGATTGCAAAATTTATTTTGCAAAATCTATTGAACCGATCTTAATGAAATTTACAGTATTGTTTTACCGTATAATAAAGTTTTTCTGGGTGAAATATGAAGGTCCTTAGTGTAGCATAAATGGTTGGAAAACGTAAAATGCGAATACTTCTTTTTGTACGTTTATTTCGCAATTATTGCTATTTTGCAACTAGGGTAACTATTTTTTAAATTTTTAACTAATTTTATATTGTAGGAAATTTAATTACGCAACTTTTATGTTTGTACAACTTTTCTCGAAAATGAATAGTTTTAAAGTTATAATCAAAAAACGAAGAAAAAAATCGAATTTTTCCTTAATTTTTTGACATTTTGATTATTTAAACAATGTTCCAGACCTTTTTGAGAGGGAGGATAACTCAAATATTATTAGACTAAGTTTTCACTCTAATGGCATATAACATATCCCACCAGAATGAAAACAATGGGAACCTTCTCTGGTTACACCTCCGAGGCTTCTACAATTTGCAAGCCATACGGATGCTGAGACTAAGGAAGATGAGGGAATTCTACAATTTACAATTCACGTCACATCTGCTCAGCGCGGTAAAGTTCCAACGAGACTGGTTCCCTTCATACTCCACACAGAGTAAATGTTATTCATTTTCATTCAATAAATGGTTATTCATTTTTCAAATATTATTATTTGATTTATTTTCAAGCAATTTCTCCAAAAAAATTTGAGTCACCTCTCAACGTCCAAATGTACTAATATTTTTACAGATGCGCCCTGGTCTATTATTAATTAATCAGTTTTAATTTATTTGAAAGTAGATGATATTTAGTACTAGCTAAAATATAAATAAATTTCATGTTGGAAATAATACTTTAACGTAACAAAAATAGATGGATACTATGTATTATAGTTTTGAAAATCTGACAGGACGTTTATTGGTCGGGATTCTGGCCTGTCGGGATTTTGGCGTGTCGGAATTCTGGCCTGTCGGGATTCTGGCGTGTCGGGATTTTGGCCGTCGGGATTTTGGCTGTCGAGATTTTAACTGTCGGGATTTTGGGCGGCACCGCCTAAAAAGACGTATACGAGCAAGAAATACAGCTCCAAACTCAATTGCAGAATTAAGAATTGCTGCACAGGAAGAATGGAATCGACTTCCGCAAGAAACCATCCAAAATATTCTGCGGAGCATGCCTAGAAGGATGCAGGCAATCATTAGAGCTAGAGGAGGAAATACTAGGTACTAAATTGTTACAATGTTGCCGTAAAAAATTGTTCTATTGTCGTTATTGTTTCTTTTTTTAATTAAATCTTATAAGCAAAATCAGACTATTTCATTAATTTCTCTACAAATTGGTTGCGACTCTGCAATATGCAAGTTACTTGACAATAAATATACGTATGATAATTCAGCTCAACTTATTCAGCAATAAAAAGTACAAAATCTTTCAAAAGGAAAAAGATATACTTCAAAAATAAAATATGCAACAGATTTGTCTGTGAGTGTATAATAACTAGTGTTATTTTGTATTTTGACAACGACACCCGACTTGGACGTCGAAACGTTAATAAAATCATTTTTTTTTGGTAAAATTGTGGCTTATTTCTCATTGACAATATTTGATTATAAAAATGCCACAAGGAAATAGCTTCAGAACAACAAAAATGCAGTGTAGTAGTGTCTTGGGACTCGGGGAACTGAGATTCCGGAAGCCATGAAGATGACGTCAGAGAGGACATCGCAGATCGGCCAAGAGAATATCGACGCGGTTGAAACCAGAAGCCTAGTGAGTTTTATTTCATAGATTAGGTATATATTATTTGACGCCTTCTGGTGTTACTTTATTAGAATGAAAGATGGTATAATAGGTCTGGATCCCGCGTATGAAAAAAAAGTTGATTAATAGCAAGCTGAAAATTTGTTAATAGCTTGAGGGTGTCTAGTCGGACAACCTTTGATATATGGGAACACTGGTACAGGGGAAGTTTTAATTGTAGAACAGGTTCAAAATTTGGAATGGTCAGACCACGAAAACGGCACATGTATTTTGTCCGACAGAACAGACTTAAACTCTCCGAACAGAGATTAAACTCTCCTGCAAAAATCAAACTGCTATTTATCACCAAATGGGCGTTTTATTGAGTGGAACATGTAGAATATGTCAAATGACAGGAATTATGACAGGTGATAATTAGCAGTCTGATTTTTGCATGAGACTTTAATCTCTGTTCGGAGAGTTTAAGTCTATTCTGTCGGACAAAATAAATGTGCCGTTTTCGTGGTCTGACCGTTCCAAATTTTTAACCTGTTCCACAATTAAAATTGCCCTTGTTTCAGTGTTCCCATATATCAAAGTTTATCCGACTAGACACCCTTAAGCTATTAACAAATTTTCAGCTTGCTATTAATCAACTTTTCTTTTCATACGCGGGATCCAGACCTATAATATTTAGGTTTTATAGTAGTAGCAATCAGTAAAATAAAGGAATAGAAAAAGGAAGAGAGATAAAATACAAATTCTGGTCGATATTATAAAAATATTTCGATAATAAACTAAAACCAACAAATTTGATTTCTGATCAGACATAGATATTACGACCAAATTTGCTTAATACAAATAATGAAAATAACCCCCTCTGTGGCTCAGTGGTAAGAGCGCCTACCTTTGGATCGAAAGGTCCGAATGGTCGTGAGTTTGAATCTCACCAGGTTCAGATTTTTCGTTTATTATAAATTAATCAATGAAAATAGTTTCTGTCCTTGTGGCATCGGTACTCACCGGAGGGACCGGAGACGTTCGGATACAATTAGCGTCTCTTTGCAAAGATAATGACGTCGACTTTGCAAAGTAACAAGACACTTACTCAACACACACACTACACATGACACTAGGTACCTAACTGCAAAAATTCACCCTACCTACCATGCCAATGGCCATTAGTTGTCGAGGCATTAGCTAAATAAAAAAAAATAATAATGAAAATATTTTATAGAAACCAACTACAACACTTATCTTTACAACTACAACTTGTCTTGTTAACTTTAGACAAATATTTTTAATTTTTCCTGCATTAAATTTGGAGTGGACCTGACATTTTGGATCCAGACCTGAATTTTTTTTAAATGATAAGTATCTTGGAGAGGAAGATACAGGTTCCTTTTAATGTGATATGTTATTGGCATGCTCCGTGACATTTTTAGTGTTAGTTATAGTGAACTACTGGGATTAATAATATATATTATGTAAGTGTATGCAACTGTTTAATATTTTTAACATTTTTTTCTAAGTTAAGTATATCCATAGCAGCGTATTCCAGAATAAAACGAAATTATTCAGTAAGTTGAACAATTTTTACGTTAATTGCAGGATTAACGTCCCAGTTGCAGTGGCGGCGTCTGGTGTAGTATTGGGGGTGCACACATAATATTAAGATATAAAAAAACCTTGAGGCCCTATTTCCCTAGATAAAATTTTTTGAGTGCCGTCAAATTGTAAAAATCAAAGGACCTTTTTAAAATATTATCACAAATAATGTATTGTATTGACTTAAAATTATAATTTAATGTTTAAATGTTACAAGCAAGTTTTGTGACGAAAGTCAAGTCGCCTGTTATTTTTTTAGATAAATTCTTCAATAACCAATTCAGTAAAATTTGAAATTTCTTGAATCATTTTTTTTTTTAATGAAAACATTGCGACTGCTGTTAGTCAATCCCAGCCCATAGCCATTTTAAGGAAAATTTTGGTTTTGATACGTTTCAATGCAGAGAAACAGTTTGTTTCTGCAGTTGTCACTGGCCTCGTAACAAAAGTAATTGAAGAATTCAAACTATGTTAGAAAAATCATCTTTTAAATGATTTTCAATCAAAAATTTACTTAAGTGGACTGCCCCGGATAGTTAAAATCGGATCTTCTATTTTGTTCTTTATGATTCTTCTTCTCCAAATATGTAGGAAACACGGAAAGCGATAAAAAGTATTGATAGTAGCACCTACACAATCAGTAAGTTTTTTCACAAATCTCCATGTTAAAAAATGATCATTTATAATCCCGACCTTTGCACTTTGGTACATTCGTACTTAAGAAATTTGGTTTAGATATTTTTAATCTTGCTTCTAAATATAAAGAACACAAATTTATATGATGTTAAATATTCCACGCTAACATTCACATCCACAAATCCCTCCATTCTTAATATTGTTCCGAAATTCGAACTTCACAAAAGCAAAATTTAAATGTACATATCCTCCGTGTACGTTAAAACTTTAAGATCACAGTTAATTTGTGCTCTTGTGGACATCTAAATTTGTGGGCTATAGCGGGAAGCGGGGTGTGTGGTGAGTTTTATTTTGCCCTATGATAAGTCATTGGGATAGGAGCCAACCTGAGAGCGGTGAACGAGAGGTTCTACCTAAGGCCTCGCATCCGTGAAGTTTCCTCGTCGAAATAGAATAAAAATAATTAAATATTACCTATTACTTATAAAATATAAACTCCTTGGATTGTGGTTTGTGATTTAATTTACTGTATAGTTAGATTAAAATGTTATTTATAGAATGATAAATTTTACATATGAATGTTTGTTTGAAAATAATTTAGGGGGTTCACGTGCACATGTGCACTTATGGAGAAACCGCCGCTGCCCAGTTGTTATACCCATCTATTAAATAGGTAATATTGTAATTATCATCATCATAGTCATTAACATCTTAGTAGATGTGTTGTGGTTCATAATTGGGCTTCAGCAGCTCGGACAGTTTGATTGATAATATTTCTCCACTGGTCGCGGTCATCAGTTACATGTATTGCCTCAGTATACTGTTTGTTGAGAAGCTTTTTATTAATGTCCGCCCATCGCTGTGGAGATCTTCCGCGTTGGCGTTGAGTCTGAGGCCTTCCTTGGACCACCAACCGCTCCATTTTGTGATCACTTCGATGGATATGACCAAAGAACTTTAAAATTCTAGAGTAAACGGTACTGGAGAGACGCTGATCCGGTTTAATTTCATCCAGAACCGAGATATTTGTACGGCGAGCCGTCCATGGAATTCGAAGCAGGCGTCTCCATGTCCACATTTCAAAGGCGTCTATACGTCGTCTATCTGATTCTTTGACTGTCCATGTCTCACATGCATAGTAAAATATGGAAAAGACCAGAGTTGAAACGAGTCTCTTTTTGTTTGTCATAGTAATGTGACGATCACGCCAGACCCCGTTTAGTTCACTCATTGCTGCTCTTGCTAGTCGAATGCGTCTTCTAATTTCGGGTTCACAACTGCCTGTGTTGTTAACTAGAGCTCCAAGATATATCATAGATGAGACTACCTCGCATCCCGCAATAGTTTGGGTTTTAGGAAACTGTTGTTGGCGATCAATAACCATGATTTTGGTTTTGTTGCAGTTAACCATGAGTCCAAATTTAGCACTTTCTACCTCGAGTTTTTTTAATAATTCAGTAATTTCTTCTGGAGTAGAGGCTAGAAGTGTAGTGTCGTCTGCGAAACGCAAGTTAGATATCTTAACACCACCTAGGTTTACTCCTCCCTCCCAACCATCCAAGACTCTGCGCATTATGAACTCCGAATAGATGTTAAATAATAAGGGAGATAAAACGCATCCTTGGCGTACTCCCTTCTCCAAAGTGGATTTGTCAGACAGGTATCCGTCCATTCGAATATATGCCAGGTTATCTTGGTACAGTTTGCTAATAAGGTGAGTCAAGTGTTTAGGTACACTCATTGTCGTCAATATGTTCCATAGTTTGTCCCATCTAACATTATCAAAGGCCTTTGTATAATCGACGAAACATATAAATATCGGGATCTGGTATTCTCTGGCTTTTTCTATGATGTTTCTTACATTAAGGATTTGTTCTCTAGTACCTCTGCCCTTTACAAATCCAGCCTGCTCAGGTGCTATTTGCCAACTTATGAAGTTTTCTAGACGCTGTTGCAGTATGTAGAGGATCACCTTACTGGCGTGTGATATTAGAGCTAATAGCCTGTAGTTGTTACAATTATTTGTTGAACCTTTCTTATGAAGAGGTATGATTATGGTCTTTCTCCAATCCTCAGGCCAGACGCCTGTGTGCCATATTTCATTACACAATCGATGTAATATTTTCACTCCACATTCCGGAAGATGCTTCAAGACGTCTGCAGTAATGAGATCATATCCTGCTGCTTTGTTTAACTTAAGTCTTTTTAAAGCGAATTCCACCTCGGAAAATAGTATGTCAGGTTCAGATTCAAAACTAGTGTGGTGTGTCTCTGTTGAAGGAGAATGGAAAGTGGAGGTCTGGCAGTCAGGTACAAACGGGGTGTCCGCTGGCATCTGGTCCGTATTGGCGTATAAAGACTTACAATACGCCCTCCAAACATCAATAACCTTGTCCAAATCCGTCTGTACATTACCTTTATCATCTTTGATAGACCAAGATTTCTGCTTGAATTTACGTGTGAGTAGTCTGACTTTATCAAAGAGTTCTTTGTTGTTATTTGTGTCGGCATGTAGTTGAATTTCTCTGCAGTTTTTCTCTATATGTTTGTTTTTGTCTCGTCTACAAGCAGCCTGAATAGCTCTAGATAGCTGTCGGTACTGGGAATTCCTGAGAGGGTTCTCGATTCCAGCAATTTTAAGTTTTCTACTTTCTTCAACGAGGTCAAAAGTATCTGCAGACATCCACACTTTTTTTGGTCCGGTTGAGACGGCATTAGACTGTGCCTCGCAGTCAGTCAAGGTCTGTATCAAGGTATTTTTAAAAAATAACCAAATCTTTTCGGAATCATGAGTGACGATAGTTGGTAAAATATTTTCGAATCTTTCATTACATTGGCTTTTAAATTGTTGTGTATCTTTTATTTTTGATATCCTCTTGTTTCGGATCCTAGCACATGCCTTGAATTTGTAATTATACCTAGCTAAAAATGTTTTGACTGCCGATATCAGAATTAGACTCATTTTCTTGTAAGCTGATTAATATACAATCTTATCTCATAATACTCATAATCTCATAAATTGGAATGATACGTAGAAGATTAGCAGGTCTCCTGCTCAAAATTGAGATGCTAAATCGTAAAGCGTCCCAAATTTTTGAAAATATATATTGTTCGTACAGTATAAAAACGTTGCATGTCATCCGCGTCATAGCAAGTGACGTCACATGATAAAACCACAAAATATGTAAGTCTGTGGTGGTATCAAATAAGTCATGGCATAGCCACCTTTACTTTACAAGCCATGAAGAGAAAAAGGCAACGTCGCAATTGATGACGTCGGTAGTCTGACTTTCGGACTACCGCTTTCGAAACTACGATTTTAAAGTACAAATTCTGGTAAAATTTATAGTATTTTTTGAGTCGAACAAGAAAATATTATTAATTAGAAGTTTGTACAAAATAATATTAAAAGTAATTCCTTGTAAGTAACGTTTATTATACAAAAAAAACCAATAACAAGAATATAAACGGGATTCATTTTTTTCGAATCCTAAGAAAACTAATAAGTATTTTTCAAAAATTTTAACGCAGAATGAAAGATTACGTTAGGACCGAGGGCCAAAAGTCCCTGAAAACTTCTATGTTTATTTTAATAAGTTACAGCGGTGAAAAACTAAGAAAATTTAGTGTGATTTTTAGTTTCAAATATGTCATTAAAAAAACCTTTTTATTCATTCTAAGGGACTTTTAACCCTCAGCAATAAAGTATTATTTCATTCTGCGTTTAAATTTTTCAAAAATACTTATTTTTTTCCTTAGGATTCGAAAAAAATGATTACATTTAAAATACAGGCGTCAAAATTTTGCATTTTGTTCCTTTCCACTTAAAGTTTGTCGCACTTATTTAGAAATACCCTGAATTGATAAAGAACAAATCTAGTTGTTAAACATAAGCGAATTAATAAAAAAAAAACAGAATGTTAAGAAAACCGGATTCTATAGTTGGGTTTTAATTTCAGTATTTTATAAACGCCCGGTTCACAATAAAAATTTAACTGGTTAGCAACAATATTATTACAGCGGTATTGTAAAAGAATTAGGCTATAACATATTTAAAAAATCACTTAAATCTACCCACAGGTTTAGTAAATATAAGACATTAAAAATGACAAAATTTTTAAGTGGACGGATTTCTTTATGCACGCTAGTTTATATAAAAATATATTATATTGAACTAAAATCATTTTAATAACATACCTTTTAATGTTCTTTATAATTTGGAGCATGAAATATTGTAAAATATTTCAGTTTCTCTGTAAATACAGTGAAAATTATTTAAAAACAAATGAGAACTGTCAGAATTAATCGGTCTACCAATAGATGTTGCCAAATTTCAACTTCATGGCTTGTTAAGTAAAGGTGGCTATGGTCATGGTCAAATAAGTAGATCTGTTGCTTCTCAGAATCTATTAGCCAAGCACACTGGAATTACACCACTATAAAAAATATAAACATATGTATAGTCCGTCCGCTATAATTTTTCCCATGCGGTACGATTCATTTTCAATCAAATTAAGTCAAAACATAAATTGAAACGAACGTCGATGTGTATATGTTACAGTTCAAGTTGATTCTCAGTTAGAGTTGACTTTTCCTAGTTCGAGTCAAGTCCAACTGAAACGAGCAGTAAAAGTTGATTTGAAAAATTTAAATCAACTTTTACTAGTTGAAGTTGACTCTTCCTAACTCTTGTTAGTAAAAGTAGATTTACAATTTATACGAGGATAATCTCACGTGCATTTTTGATGAGTGTGCGTCTCTTTGTTTTGACCGTTTCAACTACTTAGTAGTCCAGGCTGCAAATTATTCTGATTCGATTTTTTTGCACAAACTTACTCAAACAAATACATCCTTATAACAAATACACAGTGTCAGGCGGTACCGCGGTCGAAAAATTGTTTAACCAATATTTGTTAACCAAATTCACAAAAATAATTCTTATCTACTCTACCTCATATTATGTATAAGTTTTTATTGTGTGAAAATTGTAAATATAGATAGCAGTACATGAAGGGTTTAAAGCTTGCCTGAAGTAATAATGTATTTTAAATGGGATTTACTTTTTCGCACTGTTTTTTAGCACACTTTCATATAATCAAATATCCTTAACTTTCGCCTTGTCATGGTGATGACATGTGAGCAATAAATTACAAAAAAGTTTTGACAGTTTTGTGGTTTGACAGAAGTTTGAATTTTTAAATGTCAAAGTTCTAAAAAATTGTAAAATAGGAATGTATTCCAGTGACGAAGAGCTGCAGTTTTTTTATTTGTTTTTTGGTAGATAAAATATTGTATGAAACTGTGCGTGAAGTACTTTTGCGCACTTAGGCGATATATAGCACTCCGTCCGCTCGTGCTCTAAACATCGCGTGCGTGCACAAAAAGCATACTTCACGAACTGTTTTATAAATAACTAGGTATTTCACTCCAGACAATTTTTTTTTAGATTATTTGGTCATTCGGAGCAAAAAAGGTCTCTTGTGATTTTTCTCTAAAATTGTATAAAAATTGAACTCATTTCTGTCAATATTTCCTGAGTCCTAAATTTTTTATTTTCCATCTCTTCGAGATGCACTTTAAAGATGCATTTTCTCATGCACAAAAATTTTTGCCGCAGATGAATTTAGTTCACAAAATTGCAATCGTCATGCAAAAAGTGGCATGACGATTCATCTTACTGTACACAATTCCTACATTTAATGCTTCGTTGCCTCGTCTATATGTAGTATTCGTTATTTTCCTCTATCCAAGTGATTCTGTTGCTGCGTTGATTATGTTATTTTTGGCTTTCCAAATGAAACAGAGCATAATATGTAATAATAATAATGTTTATTTAGGAATAACAATAAATATTTACAAAAAAAAGTAAAAAGCATAATGAGTACTACTTAAATAAACATAAATAACTCACTGAAGTTGAGCTACCCTGTATATATATTACTAATATACATACAAAAGTAGCATCCCTTGTGCGTGAGACTTAAAAATATCTAACAATAAAACACGAAAACGTTTGTTTTCTATACTTCCACAAAATTTATTATAACTAAGTGACTACAGCTGTTTCGGCGGAGTGCCTTTCTCAAGTGATATAGTTTACAATGTGTTTGCCTTTTTAAGTCTTCAACTGAAGAGGTTGAGGAGTGGGGAGCTGTTTGTCTCGAGTTGGTCATTCAGAATTATATCTGTATTTTTCAGTTTATTAATTTCCAAAGATTCTAAAAAAGATAGCTTAAGGCCTTTATTTTGAATATGTAGAATTTGAAACTCTTCATTGAAAGAATGATTATGATCTAGAAGGTGAAGTGCGTATGTAGAAGTGTCTGTTTTTCTATTGTTGAATGCCCTTTTGTGTTCTGCTATCCGTTTGTCAAAAGTTCTGCCAGTTTGACCGATGTACGTTTTCGGACAGTCACCACAAGTTAGTTTGTACACACCACTCTGTAGTTGCTTTCTCTTTCGACTTTTATTGTTCTTAATATATTTGCTTAAGTTGTTGTTAGTTCTGAAAGCTGGTGTTATTCCTTTCTTTTTTATGTATCTGGCTATTTTTGTTGTTATCTTGCCAGTATATGTGAGAGAGCAGAAGGTACTGGGTTCTTTCTGTGGTGGTGGATACACTAATTTCAGGGCTTTCTTATGGAGTTTTTGGTTTAAAATTTTGTTAACTGTTTGTTCGTTATAGCCGTTGTTTACTGCTATTTGTTTAATGATGTTTAGTTCTATCTCGAAGTTATTTTTTGTCATGGGAATTTCTGTCAGTCTATGTATCATGCTATGGTAGGCTGCTAATTTGTGTTGTGTAGGATGGGATGATGAATTGTGTATAGTTGTGTCAGTATGGGTAGGTTTATGATATACGGAGAACTCATGTTTGTTGTGTAGTCTGGAAATCGTTACATCTAGAAAGTTTATGGAGTTATTCTGTTCTGTTTCTATTGTAAACTCAATATTATTATGAAGTGAATTAATATATGATAGGAATTGGTCAAGTTGTCTGTTAGTTCCTGTAAAGCATACTAGTATATCATCCACGTATCTCCACCAATATAAGAACTGTTTAAATACGGGATGTTTAGAAATTGTTGTTTCAAGTTGGTTCATAAATATATCTGATAGCAATGGGCTTAGAGGATTACCCATAATAAGTCCTGCACTGTTGTTTGTGTATATTTGATTATTGAATTCAAAATAGTCTTGATTTATGCAAATTTCAAGAAGGTGTAAAATTTCAGATGCAATGATCGGATTTGTACTATTATGGTCTAAAAGATTCTTAACTAAAACAAAAGTTTCTGTAGGAGGAACACTAGGAAAAAGATTTTTTACGTCAAATGAAATTAGTCTGGAGTTGTTGGGCAATTGAAAATGTTGTATTTTATTAACTAGTTCTAGTGTATTTTTTACGGTGAATTTAGGTGAAAATTTAGTGTATTCTGTAATAATATCTGACAGTTTTTTTGAAAGTTTATATGACGGAGCTGTATAAAAAGAAACTACAGGTCTTATTGGGTGGTCAGGTTTGTGTAGTTTAATAAAAGAGTATAATTTAGGAGGTTGTGGGTTCATAATATTAAGGTATTTCTGTTCTGTTGGATTTAGTATTGATTTTGAATTTTCAATGGCTAGTTTAATTTGTTTTCGGTATTTTTCTGTGGGGTCTTTGTTTAGTTTTATACTGTTTTGGTTAGTTAAAAATTCTATTGTTTTGTTATTATAGTCTCGTTTGTCGATAGCAATAGTAGTGTTACCTTTGTCTGCTTTTGTAAATATTATGTCATGTTTTATTGATTTATTTTTAATTGAAACGGCTATTTGGTTTTCTTTGAAACAGGAATTATTAGTTTCACTACATACATCAGTAATAGATTTTGCAATGATGCTTTTTTCTATGTTTTTGGCAGTTTTGTTTAACGCTACTTCACATTCTACACCTAAATATTCTAAATTTTTTTGATTATTATGTTGAGGCAAGTTGTGTTTGAATCCTTTCTCTAAAAGTTCTATTTCACTATTATTGAATTTAGTATCTGTTAAGTTTATAAATCTATTGAAAAAACTATGATTTGAAAAATTTGTTGTATGAGTATTGAGTTTTTTACTATTGCAAATTAGATTATTCAGTTTTTTACATTGTGTATTAAATTTTTTGTCTATTATATTATCTACTTCAGTTCTTACTTTAGAATCTAGGATGTCAAATTCTATATTATCTAATCTATAATGTAATTCTGAATGACATACCTTAAGATAAACAGCTATAATATCTCGTTTTCTGTATTGGGTGCTCCTATCCCGTTTCAGCCATCTGGTTTGACCCTGGTGGATACCTGCTATGGCAGCGGCACTGCGGTTGTTGGTTTTTAACTTTATGTATTTCGGGAACACGTTGTTTTTCACGCACATGTTTAGAAACCAGATATTTTGTGTTGTTACTCTACGCTTTAAAAGCAATCTTGAAAACAATATGGTCAATAGCCCTGTATTGGCTTCCTGTAAATAATTGATGGATTCGACCGTTACTTGATGGAAGTTCATTTTATCTAACAATAAAACACGAAAACGTTTGTTTTCTATACTTCCACAAAATTTATTATAACTAAGTGACTACAGCTGTTTCGGCGGAGTGCCTTTCTCAAGTGATATAGTTTACAATGTGTTTGCCTTTTTAAGTCTTCAACTGAAGAGGTTGAGGAGTGGGGAGCTGTTTGTCTCGAGTTGGTCATTCAGAATTATATCTGTATTTTTCAGTTTATTAATTTCCAAAGATTCTAAAAAAGATAGCTTAAGGCCTTTATTTTGAATATGTAGAATTTGAAACTCTTCATTGAAAGAATGATTATGATCTAGAAGGTGAAGTGCGTATGTAGAAGTGTCTGTTTTTCTATTGTTGAATGCCCTTTTGTGTTCTGCTATCCGTTTGTCAAAAGTTCTGCCAGTTTGACCGATGTACGTTTTCGGACAGTCACCACAAGTTAGTTTGTACACACCACTCTGTAGTTGCTTTCTCTTTCGACTTTTATTGTTCTTAATATATTTGCTTAAGTTGTTGTTAGTTCTGAAAGCTGGTGTTATTCCTTTCTTTTTTATGTATCTGGCTATTTTTGTTGTTATCTTGCCAGTATATGTGAGAGAGCAGAAGGTACTGGGTTCTTTCTGTGGTGGTGGATACACTAATTTCAGGGCTTTCTTATGGAGTTTTTGGTTTAAAATTTTGTTAACTGTTTGTTCGTTATAGCCGTTGTTTACTGCTATTTGTTTAATGATGTTTAGTTCTATCTCGAAGTTATTTTTTGTCATGGGAATTTCTGTCAGTCTATGTATCATGCTATGGTAGGCTGCTAATTTGTGTTGTGTAGGATGGGATGATGAATTGTGTATAGTTGTGTCAGTATGGGTAGGTTTATGATATACGGAGAACTCATGTTTGTTGTGTAGTCTGGAAATCGTTACATCTAGAAAGTTTATGGAGTTATTCTGTTCTGTTTCTATTGTAAACTCAATATTATTATGAAGTGAATTAATATATGATAGGAATTGGTCAAGTTGTCTGTTAGTTCCTGTAAAGCATACTAGTATATCATCCACGTATCTCCACCAATATAAGAACTGTTTAAATACGGGATGTTTAGAAATTGTTGTTTCAAGTTGGTTCATAAATATATCTGATAGCAATGGGCTTAGAGGATTACCCATAATAAGTCCTGCACTGTTGTTTGTGTATATTTGATTATTGAATTCAAAATAGTCTTGATTTATGCAAATTTCAAGAAGGTGTAAAATTTCAGATGCAATGATCGGATTTGTACTATTATGGTCTAAAAGATTCTTAACTAAAACAAAAGTTTCTGTAGGAGGAACACTAGGAAAAAGATTTTTTACGTCAAATGAAATTAGTCTGGAGTTGTTGGGCAATTGAAAATGTTGTATTTTATTAACTAGTTCTAGTGTATTTTTTACGGTGAATTTAGGTGAAAATTTAGTGTATTCTGTAATAATATCTGACAGTTTTTTTGAAAGTTTATATGACGGAGCTGTATAAAAAGAAACTACAGGTCTTATTGGGTGGTCAGGTTTGTGTAGTTTAACTAACCAAAACAGTATAAAACTAAACAAAGACCCCACAGAAAAATACCGAAAACAAATTAAACTAGCCATTGAAAATTCAAAATCAATACTAAATCCAACAGAACAGAAATACCTTAATATTATGAACCCACAACCTCCTAAATTATACTCTTTTATTAAACTACACAAACCTGACCACCCAATAAGACCTGTAGTTTCTTTTTATACAGCTCCGTCATATAAACTTTCAAAAAAACTGTCAGATATTATTACAGAATACACTAAATTTTCACCTAAATTCACCGTAAAAAATACACTAGAACTAGTTAATAAAATACAACATTTTCAATTGCCCAACAACTCCAGACTAATTTCATTTGACGTAAAAAATCTTTTTCCTAGTGTTCCTCCTACAGAAACTTTTGTTTTAGTTAAGAATCTTTTAGACCATAATAGTACAAATCCGATCATTGCATCTGAAATTTTACACCTTCTTGAAATTTGCATAAATCAAGACTATTTTGAATTCAATAATCAAATATACACAAACAACAGTGCAGGACTTATTATGGGTAATCCTCTAAGCCCATTGCTATCAGATATATTTATGAACCAACTTGAAACAACAATTTCTAAACATCCCGTATTTAAACAGTTCTTATATTGGTGGAGATACGTGGATGATATACTAGTATGCTTTACAGGAACTAACAGACAACTTGACCAATTCCTATCATATATTAATTCACTTCATAATAATATTGAGTTTACAATAGAAACAGAACAGAATAACTCCATAAACTTTCTAGATGTAACGATTTCCAGACTACACAACAAACATGAGTTCTCCGTATATCATAAACCTACCCATACTGACACAACTATACACAATTCATCATCCCATCCTACACAACACAAATTAGCAGCCTACCATAGCATGATACATAGACTGACAGAAATTCCCATGACAAAAAATAACTTCGAGATAGAACTAAACATCATTAAACAAATAGCAGTAAACAACGGCTATAACGAACAAACAGTTAACAAAATTTTAAACCAAAAACTCCATAAGAAAGCCCTGAAATTAGTGTATCCACCACCACAGAAAGAACCCAGTACCTTCTGCTCTCTCACATATACTGGCAAGATAACAACAAAAATAGCCAGATACATAAAAAAGAAAGGAATAACACCAGCTTTCAGAACTAACAACAACTTAAGCAAATATATTAAGAACAATAAAAGTCGAAAGAGAAAGCAACTACAGAGTGGTGTGTACAAACTAACTTGTGGTGACTGTCCGAAAACGTACATCGGTCAAACTGGCAGAACTTTTGACAAACGGATAGCAGAACACAAAAGGGCATTCAACAATAGAAAAACAGACACTTCTACATACGCACTTCACCTTCTAGATCATAATCATTCTTTCAATGAAGAGTTTCAAATTCTACATATTCAAAATAAAGGCCTTAAGCTATCTTTTTTAGAATCTTTGGAAATTAATAAACTGAAAAATACAGATATAATTCTGAATGACCAACTCGAGACAAACAGCTCCCCACTCCTCAACCTCTTCAGTTGAAGACTTAAAAAGGCAAACACATTGTAAACTATATCACTTGAGAAAGGCACTCCGCCGAAACAGCTGTAGTCACTTAGTTATAATAAATTTTGTGGAAGTATAGAAAACAAACGTTTTCGTGTTTTATTGTTAGATAAAATGAGCTTCCATCAAGTAACGGTCGAATCCATCAATTACTTAAAAATATAATATACTAATTTACAAATATAAACAAACACAAACAATATTTAACAAATGTATAAATGTATACAGTTATATGAAAATTTATAAAAATACTAAAAACTCTTCAATCTAGAAAAAATAAAAATATAATAATTTTAATATAATTTGTGATATAAATGTGGCCATCAATAATTCAAGAAATGTCGCAGTTGATAATAAAAATCTATTTAGATACAATTTTTATTTTCGATACAATTTTTTATTTCTTATTTAAGTTTATTTATTACAATTATTGTCCATTAATAAGTTCTTCGCTTTTTTTATTTTTATTTTTAAGTGTATACTGGACAATTTTATACTTATGAACGAATAATAATTGTATAATAATAGGTTTGTTCGTAGAACGATCAGCAACCGTTGCCAACCGTCAGACGCAAGCGCGTTCGTAGTCTACGAACTCGAACTGTTAACTGCGCAGCGCTAACTGTTAACTGCGCATGCGTCTGATGGTTGGCAACGGTTGCTGATCGATTGGATCGTACTACGAACAAACCTATTATGTAGTTACGTGGCTAAAGGTTCTGAACCAAGGCCAGAATAAAATATATATAAAAAAAAAGTTCTTCGCAGAATTTTGTTGATTTGTTCCCAATCCATTGTTTAATTTCATATTTATACCTACGTTTTTTATAATTTTTAAATTGTTTTAAATTATCCGGTAGCAAATTGTACAATTTGGGCCCTATGTAACCGACATATCTTTGAAGGATGGATTTATTACATTTTGGTAGAATTGTATTATGTTTTATATATCTAGTTTGGTGGGCATTACTGTTAAAATTTAATATTATCTTTTTTTCATGTATATGTATAAGGGCTTTATAACAGAATAATTTATGTACATTTAAAAATTTACTTTCGTTATATAACAGCTCACTAGAATATCTTAAATTTTTCCCGTATATAATTCTAATTAGCCATTTCTGAATAATATTTATAGAATGTAAGTAATTATTGCGTATTCCACCCCATCCTAAAAGGCCATATTATGTAAGTTGAGATTGTATGAGTGCATAATAAAGAATTCGCAAATGAGTTATTCCTAAAAATTGTTTTAAAAATTTAAATCTTGATAAGAGTCCTCTTAATTTATTTACTATATTATTTGCATCGTAAATGTTTATCAATTATTATACCTAGATATTTAATCTCGTATGTGTGTGGAATTTCATTTTTTGCATCAATTTTTAATGAGCCAAGATTTGGGAGGTTATTAACATATGATGTAAATGGTATATATTTTGTTTTTTCTATATTTAAGGTAAGTTTATTAAACTGAAGCCATTTCTGAATTGTAGCAAAATCTGTTTCAGCTTTTTGTTTGAAATTATTCCATGTATTTGCATCATAGAAAATAGCTGTGTCATCTGCAAAACTTATTATCTTACCTGTTACATTCAGTCTGAATAGATCATTGATATAAATATTGAAGAGAATTGGTCCCAAGACTGTTCCCTGTGGTACTCCGTAAGATATAATTCTTCCTTTACTGATTTCTCCATCTATAGAAACATGTTGTTGTCTATTTAGCAGATAACTTTCTAGGATGTTATATGCAAGTCCTCTTATACCATATTTTTGAAGTTTATTTAGCAGTATTTTATGTGAAACTGTATCAAATGCCTTTGCTAAATCTACAAATATACAAAGAGATGGTTTTACATTATCAAGAGCTTTGTAGATGTTAGCTGTTAGAGCACAGATTGCATCTTCGGTTGATATCCCCTCTTGAAACCCATATTGACATTCAGATAGTATATTAAATTTTTTTTAAAAATGTGTGAGTCTTATTTTAATTATTTTTTCGAATATTTTGCCTATATTTGAGATTAGGGTTATAGGCCTATAATTTTGACAATGTGTTTCTTCGCCAGATTTGAATAGTGGTTTAATAGTTCCAATTTTTAATATATCTGGAAAAATGCCTAAATTAAGACATGAATTTATTATGTATGTTAAGGGATTTGAAATCTGTTTTGTTATTTCTTTTAAAGTTTCAGATCTAATATTATCGTGCCCTGGTGACTTTTTATTTTTTAAAGATTTTATAATTTCTTCAACTTCATTTTCAGTTGTTGGAGACAGGTACATACTATTATTTATTTCCAATATGTTTGATCGAAATTCAGTTGGCTCAGAGATCATTTCTGCATATCGTTTTCCTAAATCGGTATAGTAGTCAACAAATTCATTTGATATGTCTGTTTTGTTAGTTAGTACTTCATTATTTTGTGTTTTTATTAGTTTTATGTTTGTTTTTGAAACTGTTTTTCCACATAGTTTATTTACGCATCTCCATAAATTTTTAGACATATTTTTGTTAGTATTTATTAACCCTTCTGTATAAGTTTTTTTTGCTTGTTGAATACGTTTTGATAAATTATTTTTACTTACTTTGTACCTGTTCTGTAAATTTTTATCATCGGGATGAGTTTTTAATGATTTGTATAAATTTTTTTTTCATTTATTAATTTAAGTAACGATGGTGTTATCAATGGTTTTTTGTATCTTTCTTTGTGTTTAATTTTTATTTTCTTGGTATTTAACTTTATATAATTTTGTAGTTTTGTAATGAAACATTCCATGCTCTTATTAACATCTCTTTCAGAGTAAACTAAAAACCAATTTTCTTGTTGTAAATATAATTTTAGTTTTTCGTAATTGATAAAATATTTAAACATTTTTGATTGCATGACATTTAAATTTGTGTTGTTAAAATTATTAATACTGAGTGCTATAGGTGAATGATCAGTAATATCATGTTAAAAATGATGGGCTATTTGACTGTGTATGTGTGTCCAAAGGTACGTATCCATTAGGTTTGTGCACCGTGCTCCGTGTAACTGATACAATGGATACGACATGCGCTCGTTTACATATAAACCGCAACCGCTTGGATCGCCGAGGGTGAGCGCCGAGCGGGAGCACCAACGTATCCACAATGTGGAGCAGCTACACGGAGCACAGAGCACCGACGTAATGAATACGTACCTTAATATAACATGTACTAAACAAATTGGTAATATAAATAATTTTATACACTCATGGAAAAAAATATCGAATATTTTAAAATTATCATGTGAATTGAAATTTTTTGTACTGCAATCCTTCGCAGCAATTCAAAACATGATCTTCTAAAATGTTTTCAATGTACATGCTAGCTGTTATTCTCCCAGTCACCTCCACAAGTTTGGTATGTTCTTTCCAAGTACTGCATCATAGCACTATGCCGCCACCACCAAAACTAACGCTCTGTATGGTTTTAACTGGCATAAAGTTCCCTATAGGGAAGCGAGATTGACGAAATTTGGTCTACAGTAGGGATGGCGGTTTTTGACAAAACACCGGTTTTCGGTTATACCGGTTTTTTATGCTTACGGTTTAACCTGGCGGTTATAACCGGCCAAAAAAACCGGTTTTCGGTTTTTTCAATCCCATAGGTTACAAAGTTACATTTACAGTGCACTTTAGTTTGCGATACTCCATTCAACTCGATATGAATATGATCAAAATTAGTACTATTGAAAGAACATCAATATCAATATAAATAAAACACAATTTTTAATAAAACCATTTTATTCTATTAATAATTAATATATTTATTTATTATTTTACTATTATTATTATCCCAGACTCTTTGAAATGGGATTAAACAAAAATAATATCAACACAAATATTTTACTTAAAAATAAATTGGATAATGCAATGTATCTTTAATTTTTACTACCATCAAAAAAACATTTATCATAATGTATTACTTTTAACACGTTTGTATATTTGTAGAATAGGTACATTTTAACTCATTTAATACTTCCTGTATGGGTGTATCGTTTTGAAAACGTAGAGAAATTCTGGGAGATTCGTATTCGTAATATCAGTAAATCGATATTCATAGTCAGAGCATTATTTTTGGTAATCAAAAAAAGTCATTCACCCACTTTCAATCTCAAGAGTTAGGTGTGAAAAATAGATGATGTTTGCGTCTAATTCAACCAGATCACTTCTTATTTAAATATTATGATTACAAATACCTTTTCAAGGAAATATTATAATAAAACTTAATAATTGTTTCTGGCTGATGTGAGATGGAACTTTCAGTTTGCTTTTGTATTTATAAAATAAAATTTGAATTATTGTTTTGTTTGGAATAATTACTTGAGAATAGTAATTAAGATTGGGATCCAAAATAATACCTAACCTAATCCTAATCACCGTAAAAACCTAATAACCGGTTTTTACTTTAAAAAGAAAAAACTGGTTATAACCGGGACAAAAAACAACCGGTAAAACCGGCTATTGCGAAGTAAAAAAACCGGTTTTAGGTTTAAACCGGTAGGTTTTTCCCATCCCTAGTCTACAGAAGAGTTGGTGAACGGTGAACATTGCAGCTACAACCTCATACAGAATGTTAGTTTTGGTGATGTCAGCATAGTGCTATGGAGCGGTATTGCTTGGAAAGGATATACCAAACTTGTGAAGGTGATTGAGCAAATGACAGCTGCCATATACATTGAAAACATTTTAGAAGATCATGTTTTGCCATTTGCCAGCCAAATTGGATATGTCAGATAACACACGTCCTTATATCACTAGAATAGTGAAAACTTACCTTGATGAGATTCTTTTTAAAAGATTATATTGGCCAACATAGTATAGCCCATATCAGATTTAAAACCGATTGAGCTTTTATATGACACTATAAAATATCGCATTTGGCAATGAAATCCTCTTTCTATGACACTGGGAGGGCTAAGAGTTGTTTCTTCTAATTGTGCCTACCTTCTAGAGATGTTGGCGATCACATTGATCCATCTTATTCTATTCCAGCAGCTCGAAATAGATCAGTTGACGTTAGCCTAGTCCACTTCCTAAGATTGGCCAGCCAGGATATACGTCTACGTCTACGTCCAGGGGCTATCTTGCCCTCAATCTTGCCTTGCAGAATCAAATGTAGAAGTCGGTATTTAGTATTACCTACGCATAATGTGGTCGACGTAAGCCAATTTTCTGTTATTTGCAGTGTCAATAATTTCTTTGTCCTTTCTTAGCCTCTGGATAGTTATGTTAGTTGTGTGGTGTATATTATATGACACCCTCAACATACTAATGGTTTTATGGCATCTTTTGTAAGACTCTAGCTTTCTACTCCGTAGAGGAGGACACTATAGATAGACGTAACATATAAGAATTATTATGCGTATATTGATACTTAAAGATAAGCTGCAGAGAATCTTCCTAAGACAATTAAAAGAGCTTCTGGCTTTTTCAATACCAGTTTTTATTTCGTAGCTATGGTCCCCAATATCCTTAAAATTGCAGCCCAAATAGCATATTTTTTCTACTCTTTCTAAGGGTGTATCGCTTATTGTGATTTGGGCGTTTATTTACTGTTCTTACTAATGCTCATTATTTTGTCTTCTTGCACTTTAGTTTTAGGCCGTATTTGTTACATGTTTCTATAACATTATCCCTCATCCTTTGAACCCCCTGTGCACTCTCTGTCAGCAATACTGTATCGACTGCATATCTAATATTGTTTATAAGTTCGCCATTTACAGCAATACCATCTTCTGATCCGTCCAAGGCCTCTCTAAAGATGTTTTCAGAGTATATGTTAAATAACGCTAGTGACAGTATAACTCCTTTTTCGACTGTGAAGATCTCGAACAGTTCATTTTCTAATCGCACTATTGCTTTTTGTTGGAGATATAAATTTGAGATCAATCTTATATCCTTACCATCGAGATCAGATGTTTTCAGGCTATCGATTAGTTTCCCATGTCGGATTTTATAAAAATCCTTCTCGAAATCAATGAAACATGCATACACATCGCAGTTGACATCCCTGGTTCTCTGTATTAGAAGTTGCAAACTGAAAAGTGCTTCCCTCGTTCCGAGTCCTGCTCTGAATTGAAATTGAACTTCACTCAGGTTTTCTTCTAATTTGGTGTATATGTGCGAGTGAATGATATCAAGGAGTACTTTAAGTAATTACATGGCTCATCAAACTGATTGATCTACGTTCTTCACATTTTCTAGCGTTGGCCTTTTTAGGAACTGGAATGAATATTGACAGTAGTCAGTTATAGTCGAGGCATTGAAGGATTGAAGTGTCGATTTTTTTGCAGTAAGACGGATCTTAATGCGGACTGGT